>NC_056745.1:550718064-551019409 GCF_019279795.1 Protopterus annectens | reverse complement strand
TAAAATTATATAATTTCAGGAGAATGGGTGAGAGTTTGGATGCAAAGGTTTTGTAAAAATTAGAGGTGAACCCATCAGTCCCAGGAGATTTATTTAACTTTACCTTCTTAATTGCATTTGTAATTTCTTCGATTGAGAGGGGTGCTTTTAGCAGGTCAGCTTGATGATTTTCAGTTGTTAGAAATATGATATTGTTAAAACTTTTACAGTGTTCTACTAAGGTTTGTTTCTGGGTTCCATATAGTTTTGTATACATTTCTACAAACATATCCATTATTTCTGATTTGTATTTCCTTTTTTGTTGTTATATGTTATTTTGGTTATATTGAGGGCTGATTGGTGTGAATTTATTAGTTTTGCTAATAATTTGGATGTTTTTTGTGTCAGGTCTGCATATCTAGTGAGAAGTTTCATTTCTGTAAAAGAGTAATTTTGACTGTGCACCATATATAAATCTTGTAATTTCAGCAGATTGTTTTCCAGTTCTAGGTTAAAGTTATGTTGGAGTTTTTACTTAATTTCTTTAATTTTAGAATGTAGTTTAATCTCTTTATCCTTGATTATTGTTTTGTAATAGGATGCGTTGTGAATTAAAATGCCTCTTATCCTCACTTTCATTGCAGCCCATCGTATATCAAAGGGTATATCGATGTCTAGAAAGTTATTCTCGAAGTCATCAAGAGAGCTAGCTATTTCCTGTCTGATGTTTTGTTTTAACAAAAGGTTGGGGTTTAGGGACCATACAAAACATTTAAAGTTTTCTTGGTTAATTTTTGACCAGTTTATTGTGAGGGTTATTCTGGAGTGATCTGAGAAAAATTTAGGTTCAGCACTATAATTAAGCTCTAATTTTAGAAAGGAATCTTGAGATTAGAAAGAAGTCTATTCTAGACCATGATTTGTAGCAAGGTGAGTAATATGTGTAATTTACCTTAGGATTAGTGTAATTTTTGAGTTTGTAAGGCTCTGTTAGTGAAAATTCTGTAATGAGATCCTCATGCTAAAACAAGTTGAAGGTCACAAAGGTTTATATTATTTGTTTTGTCTATTGTAGGGCCTTGTACCAAATTCCAGTCTCCTCCCAAAATATATTCATGTTCTGGGAATCTTTTTAAGAGGTTGTGTATCTCAATAATAAAATCTTGTTGTTTAGTACAGGGGCCATATAGGTTCAGAAGTAAAAAGGTTCTAGTAAGAGGGGGTTTTAAACAGGCAAAGTAGCACCATCTACCCTCTTCGTCCTGACCAAAGTCTAAAATATGCTCTTTAAAAGAGGATTTGATAATAATAGCCACTCCTTTTGAGTTGGTACAACTGCCTGAATCTATTATTAAAGTTGTCCATTTCTTCTTCTTCCTGTCGCTGTCCCAGTCACCATTCATTAAATGTATTTCTTGGACAAAAATGAGATTTGCATCAGACTTAAAGATTAAGTGCATAAGTAGTTTTTTTTTCTTAGTTTCCCAAAGGCCTCTAACATTCCAAGAATCTATAGACCACATTAATTGTTCACAATAAACTTAGATAACATAATAATCTGTTTGGATTTTAACTCTTTCTTTAGAAAGTATGTAAGTAATCTGTAGAGACGTGTCTATATCTGTCATCTTAGCATCATCAATCTCCAAAACCATCCCCAAGCCTAACCCTAAAAACAATTGACCTCAGGGGAGAATAACACTGAAAACTTGTAGTTCTTTAACAGTAGAAATTATCTTCATACATATTATAACCATAACGAGAAGACTACATTTCAAGTGTGAATAATAAAACAATAATGTACACAGTTCAAATCACAAGATGTGATAGTAACTATCAGCACAAACCTCTACATCATCGTTCCAATTATAACTGTTAATAGCCTGGGATAGTAAAACATAGTGCAACATCAAAATCAGCTCACAAGAAACACGAGTATTAAACATGAAAGAAAAGCTTAATGCAGATATTTTAGGAGAATGAGTGCCACATACAAGTTATGCTTAAAGAAGAGTTCAAGTTATCAAGACCCTTAAGGAGTCTGGGAATAGTAGTTAAATTGTGTATAACCATACTGGAACCAAAATTATTTTCCATATTTTAATGATTCAATGTCTAAACAGCCTGAAGGTATTAGGGAATCTATTATTGATTACACTATTTGGCTGAGTAATGCCTAAGATAATGTTAGTATACAGCTGTTCAAAAAAAAAAAATGAATATAATATGTGCATGATGCTCTTCTCTCCAAAGCATTGCCTGTACAGTCATAGCAGGGATAGACTATGAAAGTTCCCACTGTGCCTGACTCCATTTAAATCTTATGGCAGAGCATTTCAGTTATTTGTATAAACAATTGATAGAATTTTCAATAGTGACAGGCAAGTCAAGATTAGTCTATGCAACCAAGCAAGGCATTGCAATGGTAAGCTTGTAAGTCTAAATACAAATGCAGTACGTAGTGAACCTGGAGGAAAAAACAAAGTCTCTTGTTTCACCACATCTCATCAACAGCCAATCAGAATGGTAGAGTTCAGTTTTCAGCTTACCATAGTTCAGTTTAATTCCGCACAGGAACTATGCTGTGTTTGATTTAATTCAGAATGCAATCAACCGGTTTACCCAGTGACCACTTTCCTTATGAATGTTGAATCTTAAGGAAGGAGGAAGTAAACAAGGAAGGTGGTGTTGCTGCCAATTCAGTCCTGAAGGGAAAATAAACTTGTGCAGTGCAGCCCCCCCCCCCTTTTCCTTTTGCTGCTTTTTTTTTCTCAAAAATGTTTTATTTTTCAGATACAGTTGAATAAATTCCATAGTATTTGTATACAACATCTTAAATAACTATGTACACTATTTGCATCAGCATGACACTATAACAGAGCTCAATATATACAATTACTTTATAGGTATAACAATCCAGTTAGAGTGTATCTGTTCAGTTATTGTAAAGTGTCAATCAATGATAAGACTTCTTTCCATGGATTGTTAATAAATGGCTTAGGATGAATCCTTAATTCTTTAATTTTAATTTCCAACAATGCTATGGTCTTCAGTAGGCTGTAGAAGTCTTCCAAAATTGGTATTGTTTGTATTCCATCTTGTTATACACTTCCTTGAGATTGCAAGTATTGTCCATACTAGATACATATTTGACTCATTCAAATGAGGACCTTTGTACACATTTAATAATACTAGAGCTTTAGATAAGTTAAACATTTCATTAAAGCTTGTAAAAAGTTTTTAATACCATTCCAAAATGGCTTAATTTTAACACAGTCAAAAAAAAATGTGATTCCAGTCTGCATTGTGTATTTGCTCATACCTCCAACATATTCCTGTTTTGGAAGAATTAATTTTAGTAATTCTGTCTGGAGTTAAGAAAGCTCTGTGCAAGCATTTCCAATAAAAAACTTTCCAGTATTGTGTAAAGGATGTATGTTTTATTGATAATAAAATATTTGATTTAATTTCTTCAGTTAGCTGTAATGAGTATCCTTTTGTTATATAATGCCAATATGAGGATTTGGGTGTTGTATAATTTATCAATTTCTTGTAAAATTTCAAAATACTATTTCCCATGTCATAATCATTATATATGATTTCATATAGATATTTCGTAAGTTTAGGTATTTCTTTAAATGAAGAATCACTAATTATTCTGCATAAATCTTGTGAATGCGCCAGAATGCTTTGCATAGTTAGCCAATCTTGTTGTGGAATTTTGTATGTTGTTTCTATTGTTTGCATATCCAGAACTTTTAGTTCTTTGATGCATTGAAACTAACAAACAAATCCTTTCTGTTCCCAGGAATTAATTATTTCTCTGTATATTTTATGTAGATAGCTCTTTGTAACTATGAATGGTATTAAAATCTCAAACCAGATTTTTAAATCTATATTTACATTAATAATTTTCCTAAATGCATCAATGTGTAATAATTAATCATTGGAGTTTTAGTGGGCTTAGTTGTGTTATATTACATACTAATACATACTATTTGCCATGGCAAATTGTTTTTATCTGTTATTTGAATTTTTTTTTTGTAAATAAATTCATTTATTGATATTACAGTTATTAATTCTTTCCAATTTGCAGAATAATTTGGACTTATCAGGAAAGTTTAATCTTCCTTGTTTCCATGGTCTGATATGATATATTAAAGCTATTCTGTTTTTTTTTTTTTTTTTGGGAAACCATAAAAATGTTATTAGGCATGAGTTTATTTCTTTGAGTATATTCCTTTCTGGCAACAGTTGTATTGCTAAAGCTATATATAGAATCCTGGGTAGTAAAACAATTTTTATTAACTGTAGTATATCTTCAAATGTTAATATTTTGTTTCACTTTTCCACAGAGATTTTAATTGTATTGATGATATTATTGTAGTTTTTTGAGACTAATTCATTATTATCCTTGAATGACTCAATTCCTAGATATTTTAAGGTAGATTCTTGTTTCCTTATAAATGTGACCCCCCTTCATCTGCAATTCTTTTTTTTATTTAAAAATAAAAAATTTGATTTATTTAAATGGAGTCTTGAAGTCCTGTAAAATGTGTCAATTAAAATATGTAACTCTTCTGAAGTCGCTTTTGTATTGGATAATGTTAATATGTCATCAGCAAAGAACATTACTTTAGAATTGTATTGTCCATAAACATCTACTCCTTTGATTTTTGTAGTGTTACATATTCAATCTGCCAATATTTCAATAGCCAAAGCAAATAGAATCGGTGACATAGGACATCCTTGTTTAGTACCCTTTGTTATATGTATAGATTCAGAGGTGAAAGGACCTAGCTTAGCATACGCTAAATTATTTGTCTGTGTGTATGTGTGTGTGTGTGTGTGTATATATATATATATATATATATATATATATATATATATATATATATATGTATATTTGTAGTATTTGAACAAAGAAAGGTGGAAATTCAAATAACACCAGAATTTTGAATAAATAGCCCCAGTTTAGGGAATCAAAGGCTTTCTCTATGTCTAAGCCAATTATGAGTGTTTCTTTATTTTCTTTATTAACATACTCTATAAGAGAAATTATCCTTTTAATATTGTCATGTGTGTGTCTGTGATATGTAATTCCAGTTTGATCATTATTTATTGTTTTGGATAGTGGTAGTTTCATTCTGTTAGTTAATATTGTCATAAATATCTTATAGTCATTATTTAATAATATAGGTCTATATGAGGTACAGAGGTTTGGGGATTTGTTTTCCTTCAGGATTGATGTGATTAAGGAATATCTCCAAGAAGGTGGTATTAAAGCTTGTGACTGAATTTCTAATATTGTTTTATGGAAGTGGGATAGTATTTTTGAAGGAAAAAGTTTGTATTTCCATACTTGGGTTCATACTAGGGTATCTGCCCTAGGGCATTTATAAGCCTAGCCAGAGTGTGTTTGGCTTTCGCCACCCATTTTAAATTAATTTTGCTATGCCCTTTTTCGAGGTTAGTATACTGTGCCTCTGTCTAACAGTGACACAGTAGTGATAACCGGGGTAAACCTACAATCCCCCATCCACTCATCAAGATTCCTCTTGAAGAGAGTCAATGAGGGACTCTGCCTAGCCTGGACTGGGATTTTATTCCAGAGTGAAGGGAGCCTCTGGGTTATGAATCTGTCCCTCCAGCATGTCCTATTTATTTCAGTGCTGAGGTTTAAGTCTCTCGAGCACGTAGCTCGATGGGATTTGGATTTTCTGAGGTGCAGCATGTCCATTAATTCCGGGTTGGACATGGCTTTATACGTCAGGCACAGATCGCCTCTGAGCAGGCGGTATGCCACTGAGTAGAGCTGGAGTTTCTTTAACCGGGCAGCATATGGCATCTGTTTGAGCCCTTTGATCCTCTTGGTGAGGTACTTTTGGGGTCTTTCCAGTTGCTGCAGGTGTCTGGTAAGGTACATCCCAAAAGGGGCATTGTACTCAATTATGGGCCTGATGAGGGATGAGTAAAGAGGCACGATGACCTCCTTTGATCTAGATGTGAATCCCTTCATGATTAGGTGGGCTATATAAAATGTTTTTCTAACCACTTTGGCCACGTGGTTGTCAAATGAGAGATTGCTATCAACTTGGGTCCCCAGGTCCCTAATTACTTCTTCCGTACTTAATGGATTACCACTTATGTGGTAATTTGTGGGCACTTTGTTTTTGCCAAAGGGGATGACTATACACTTTTTGGTGTTTAGCTTGAGGCCATGGCTCTGGCACCAGTTGTCTGTTTCTATGAGGCCCTTTTGGAGGATGCTTGTGTCGGCTGGAGAGTCGATTATGGCACCCAGTTTGCAGTCATCTGCGAACTTGATCAGCCACAGTCCTTCTGTGTTGGCCTGTACCTCTGAGAAATCTATACCGAACAAGAGAGGTCCCAGGACTGAGCCTTGTGGGGACGCCACTTGTAACTGGTTTGGAGTCTGACATGGCTCCAGCAATTCTAACCATGTGGGTTCTGTCCTTGAGCCAGTTTGCAGCCCATCTAGTGACATAGGGGTTTATATTTAAGCTGGTGAGCTTATCTATAATGCCCGAGTGGGGTATTGTATTGAAGGCGTTTGTGAGGTCCAGGTAGGCTGTGTGGACCACCTTCTCCTCAAGAAATAGCCGTGGTGACTGTTTCAAAGAAATCGACCAGGTTTAAGAGGCAGGATCTGCCCTTAACAAAGCCGAACTGGGTAGGATCCAGTGTCTGTAGGTCCCCAATATCTTTATTTATGAGGTCCATGATGATCCTTTCCATAGCTTTGCAGACCAAGCTAGTCAGGCTTATGAGGTGATAGTTTCCAGGATCTGTTGAGGCACCATCTTTGTGGAGAGGGACCACCGTTGCTGTACGCCACTCTTTGGGTACATATCCTGTAGTAAGGCTGAGATTGAACAGTAGTTTTATGTTTGGGTTTAGCTCTTCTTGGAGTTCATGTAGGACGCAGCCCGGGACACCGTCTGGTCCCATTGATGCTGTGTTTTTTGCTTTGGAGAGGGCGGCTCTTACCTGAGCATCTGAGATGTCAGGGGGGCAGCACTCTGCTGGGATAGATATTTGCCCTTTTAGTGGGGAGGGGGGGGAGAAGTTTGCGCTGAACCTGTCAGCTAGGATGTTGGCATTGTCTGTGGGTTCGGTGTATTTTTTGTAATTTTGGACTAATTCTGAGCATATCTGGGAATTCCCACCCAGGTTCCTAACATAACTAAAGAAAGCCTTGTGATTATCCTTAGTGTCCTGTGCAATTTTTCTCTCAAAGCTGGCCTTAGATGATTTTATGAGTGCCCGTAGTTTTTAGCTAATACTGATCAGAGATGCCTTCCCTTTTTTGGGATTTTGCTCTATCATGTAGTAGCTTCCTCCTTCTACTGTATAGTTTGTTTATGGCTGGGGTCCACCAGACAGGACGTCTGCCTTTGGAGGATTGGGTCTTGGTTTTATTTGGGATTGCATGATCCATGCATTCCTGAAGGTGTTTATAGAATGCGTTTATAAAGGATTCTGCGGTCTGGGCCGTATTTTCCACAGGCCCGGGGGCTTTGAAGGATTCCACCTTGGTTTTGAGGAGTGTGAAATTTGCTTTAGAAAAGTTTTTCACTGTGGTTTTTTGGGCAGGGGGTGGGGTCGGGATGTGAATATCCAGTGAGATTAGTTTATGGTCTGATCTTACCAGTGAGGGATACACTTCTGGTCTGGAGCATAGAGTCCCCATGTTGGTGATCAGGTCCAGTATGTTTTCCCCTCTTGCGGGAGTGGTAACAAGTTGTTCCCTAGCATTTGAGTTTATAAATTCTAGGAACCTTTGGGCTAGGGTGTTGGAGCTAGAGTAATGCTCTCAGTCTATGTTTGGGTAGTTGAAGTCGCCCAATATAATGGTGTTTGGAGAGACCTTCATATTTTCCAGTGTTCTCAGGAAGGCCGAGTGGAGTTCCTGGGTTTGGGAGGGTGGTCTGTAGCAGGCTATAAACTGGAAGGCAGTTTTACCCACTGTTCGTTGCACATGGATAGTCCCTAATTCTTCGTGCTGTGCCACCAACCTGGAGGTGTGGGTATCTTTGACGAATATTGATACTTCCCCTCCTTTTGTGGTTCGGTCTAAGTTTTGGGGCCGAAAAGCATGGTATGAGGTATAACCTGGTAGTGCTGGGGTGCTCTCGGGAGCCTTGAACCAGGTTTCTGTTACTGCACAGATATCGATGTTCTCCATGCTAAGGAGAGTTTCGAGTGCATGCATCTTGAGGTTTTGACTTCTGGCGTTGAGTAGCACTACTCCTAGTTTCTTATCCCTTGTGATACCTATGGAGGTGGGTTTGTCTTTTGAGCCTTGCCTAAAAAAGGCACTATGGGGGTAGCAAGAGCCTTTGCCAATATACGAAAGCCCAGGGGTGATAGGTGCAAGCCGTCCCTAGCGAAGCATCGTGGCTTGTCGAGCATGTCATCCCAGGCTGACAGGCATTGGATCCCCTTTGAATGATTCCAATACTTAAGCCAATTGTTGAAATTGATCATCTTGTCTTCATATTGTGGCATCATTCTTGGTAAGGGTAAGATGCTACTCAAGGTCAGGGTCATACCGGCCTGAGCTACATGCTCAGAGAGCTCCTTTATGTCTCTTTTCATGTAGTCCATGGAGGTACGAGCTCCTCTGTCTCTTTTCATGTAGTCCAGGGAGGTACTTTTGCCATCTATATCTGGAATTTTATTACTTTTACCCTCTTTTATTGCATCTGTAATCTCTTTGTAGGATATGGGTGCTTGCAAATCTAGTTTTAATTTTTCTGGTATTTTTTTATATTAGAATATTTTTCATCTAGATTTAATTGATTGATATGCATATTTCCTTTTTGGAAATGTTCCATATAGTGATTTCTATAGGCATCAAGAATGTCACCTGTATCCCGAGACATTTTCCCCTTTCTTTTCATGGAAGATACTTTTAATGTTATTAGCTTTTGATTGCATTTTGATTCTTGTAGATAAATTATGTAGATATTTGGGAGAAGTGGCCAAGGTATTCATTTTTAGATCTGAAGTAGGAGATTCATTTGTCTGCAATCTGTGGGTTATGGATCCGATATCGGATCCGAACCGGCATGGTTAACCAGCTATGGATCCGAGCTCTCAGCTCCTCCCTTCACCCATAATGCCCTGCTTTCCGTACATGACCTCAGATCTAGTTTGCCGCGCTGGTGACCAGATTGGTGTTCTTGAGCTCTTCAGCTAAGTGGTTTTATAAAGTTCTTCTAGTGTTAAAATTTAATTGTTTTTGAAAGTTGAGTGAAAGTTTAGGATTTCCTATTTGATAGTTATACTTGTTTAGTGATTTAATATTTTTGACTTAGTTTCCCTCCCCTCGCTGGTAGCGTAGTGTGGGTTTGGGCCTGTTGTGTGTTTAGTTACTTTTACTTTTTACCTTTAGTTTAAGTAATTTTTTAGCTCTTAAGATGTCAGAACAACCTAAGGCTGTTTTTTCAAAGTGCTCTGAGTGTGGCCATAAGCTTTCCCCTGCTGATGGCCACGCTCGGTGCGTTCGATGCCTTGGGGTTGAACACCTCACTTCTGGATGTTCCATTTGTGCAGGGTTCAACTCCAGGGCATTGAAGGAGCGGAGGTCTAAGCTGGTCCTGGCCCCGGACTCGGCTCCGGCCTCCGCTCCTTCGGGGGGAACCGTTTCTACGGTTACCTCCTCTCCAGCTCCCCCCCCTCCTCCTGGGACTCAACCTCCCTGTAGTGGTTCGGAGGAGGGGGAAGCTAGAAAGAAGGACCGGAGGGAGAAGCACCATAAGCGGCGGGCCGAGACCTCTGTTTCGGCCCCACCTGCCAAGCGGGCTTCTCCTCCGGCCCCCTTGTCTGCTGGTTCTCCCCTCCTCGGCTCCGGTCACCCGTGTGCTTTTCACCGGGACCTGAGGAGGAGGAGACCCGATCTCCGTCGAGGCTATCCAGGAGGCACTCAAGGCCTACCTCGGTAGCCTCGTCGAGATCGACCTATAGCTTGTCAGACGCTGATCTGGACCGGATGATGAGAAGGGTCATCCAGGCCCAGATGCAGATGGGAGTGCTCTTGCCTCCCCCCCCTCTGGAGGGGAGCTCGACCCCTTTCTTTAAACCTATTGCTCCTTCTCCGACCCGCTACCCGGGTTTGGAGCAGTTGGAGCTGAGCAGCTTCGGAGCCGGGGGTGGGTCGGCGCCGATGGTACTCGGTACTTCGGATCCGACCCTGCCCTAGAGTGCTTCGGATCCGACCTCTCGGAGCCTGGATCCGAGCTTCGGATCCGAGGGGATCAGTGCTCCTTCGGCGCCGTCTGTGTCGGAGAGCACTGTCCCCTCTGATCCGAGCGCTTCGGCGCCAGCTCCGATCCACTCCTCGGATCCGAGGGGGAGCCGATTGTCGGATCCTTTGGTCGAGGTCGTCTCCCCTTCGGCGTTTGATGTAGTGGAGAGGGCCCTGTTGAGGGTCTCCGGACCCCCGGCACTTGCTTCGGCTCCGTCCCACGCTCCATCTGTACTGGGTCATGCTTCCACCATCCGGCCTTTGGGACAGCCCGCTCCTTTGCCCCAAGTTGTTCCTTTGGAACAGGTCACTGTTTGTGAGGAGTCCTCTGACAGCCCCCCGGAGGATGTTCCCCGCAAACATACGTGCAAAAGGAGGCACATTGACTCCCCCGAGTCTCTCACAGAAGACACGGACTTGGAGGAAGGGGAAGGCTCCCCAAGATCACCCCCTGAGGATGTCTCATTTGGAGACATCATGGAAATGCTCCGCATAAGGGGGGGGTGGTCTGCCCCCAAGTCTTCCTCGGACGAGTCTGTGTTCTTGGAGGCATTTGAAGCGGGCCCGTCTACCTCTTGGGTGTCCCCTCCTGCCGACCCCCTGGTGGACCTTATTACCACCAGGGCGTGGAAGGAACCGGACACCGTGGAGCCAATCCCAAAAAGGCCCGACCGTATTCTCAGTCCCCCGGCTGACCGTGCCCATTGGAGTAAGGGGCCTCCGGTAGATGCCATGTTGACGGCGGCTGCCACCAAGAGGGAACTTGCTCAGGAGAGTCCCTCAGTCCACCCCCGAGCAAGGAGTCTCGGATGATGGACCGCTTGGGGAAGTGGATGTTTAGTTCAGCGACATTCTCAGTGAGGGCCCTGAACTACCTGGCACATGTGATTAGGATGCAGCGCGATCTTATAAAAGAATACGCTGCATCCCCCCCAGAGTCCATGTCGGAGGAGGACAAAGTGCTGCACTCCACCCGTATGGCCACTCTCGGGTCCGTCACTAATACCTCTATGCAGCTACTGTCCCATGCTACGGAAGGTGCCGCTAGAGCCGCAGGGGCAGGCCTAGTTACCAGACGTCAGGCCTGGCTCTGTCATTGTGATTTCACGGAGCCCTTCAAGGCGTCATTTGCGAATGCCCCTTTCGATGGTTCTGCCCTCTTTGGCAAAACTGTTCGTGATACTTTGACCCAGAGCGAAAAGGACGGGAAGACGCTGTCTGCCGTCAGAATCCGCTTCTCTGTACCCCAGACGCCCTATTCTAGGAACCAAAAGGGTCAGAAGAAGATGGGGTTCCGGAAGTCGCAGCAATCCCAGCCTGCTCCGGACAACCAGTCCTTCCGTGGCAGAGGAGGACAGGGTGGACGCCGCCCCAGGGGCAGAGGGGCTCCCAGGAACTTTGGGTCCAGAGAACCCTTCTCTGAACGGCCCGCGCAGCAGCCCTGAAGGGTTGCCCGGCTGCTCCACTCTGGAGGCAGTCGGGGGACGTTTTTCGGAGCACCTAGCGGCATGGGAGTCCATAACATCAGACCGCTG
Source organism: Protopterus annectens (assembly GCF_019279795.1). NCBI lineage: Eukaryota > Metazoa > Chordata > Ceratodontiformes > Protopteridae > Protopterus > Protopterus annectens. The sequence continues at coordinate 551,007,622 of NC_056745.1, read as the reverse complement.
GGTCCTCCAGATCATATCCAGAGGATACCGTATCCCCTTTCGTCACATGCCAAAATTGAAGTCCCTCCCCGACATTCCACCCGGTCAGTGGGAGGCCGCTTTGGCAGAAATTGGCCATCTGCTAAAGAAAAGAGCCATCCAGCCCGTCCCCCCAGACCAGATCGGATCAGGGTTCTACTCCAGGTTCTTTTTAGTGCCAAAAAAGATGGGGGATCTAAGACCAATTTTAGACCTTTCACTCTTGAACCTGGCAGTTCCCAAGGAGAAATTCCGAATGGTTACGTTGCAGTCTATTCTCCCCCTTCTGGGAGAAAACCACTGGATGTGCTCCATAGACCTCAAGGATGCGTACTACCATATACTAATGGACAGGCGATCCAGGAGGTTTCTCCGCTTCCGGCTGGGAGCCAGTCACTACCAATTCCGGGTCCTTCCCTTTGGTCTCACCACAGCCCCCAGGGTGTTCACCAAAGTATTAGCAGTAGTAGCGGCCCACCTGAGGCTTCAGGGGGTGCAGGTCTTTCCCTACCTGGACGACTGGCTTCTCACCGCCCCAACAAGGCATCTACTACTATTGGCGCGAGACTCCTTTCTCCATCTTGCTCCTCGTCTGGGCATTACAATAAACACAAAAAAATCCAACCTAGCACCCACGCAGTTCATAGATTTTATAGGTGCCAGGTTAGACACGAGGAGATTAAGAGCCTTCCTCACTGCGGACAGAGTTCAAAATTTGCAGCTCCAGGTGCGGGCCATTCTCCACTCAAACTCAGTTCCGGCGGAGTTGGTCCTGAGGGCCCTAGGGTCCATGGCGGCAGCGATAGCGCTTCTTCCTCTCGCCAGGTTCAATATGCGCATCCTTCAATGGACACTCCTAGTTCAGTGGTCGTATCTTGCTCTTCCTATGCATCATCCCATTGCGATCAGCAAGGCTTGCAAGCGGTCCCTCCTGTGGTGGCTACACTCTCCAGATCTCCACGGAGGCCGCCCCTTTTGTGCTTCCCCCCCTCTCGCCACGGTGACCATGGACGCCTCCCGCCTCGGGTGGGGGGGGGCATTTTGCAGGCCGGACGGTCCAAGGCACGTGGAACGATTCAGAGACCTCACTGCATATCAACGTTCTAGAGATGAGAGCAGTGCTCTTAGCGTTGCTAGCACTTCAGGCCTTTCTTCCCTTGGGAACAATTGCGATTCAATCGGACAACATGTCTGTTGTCTGGTATATCAACAAACAAGGAGGAACCAGGTCTTACCCTCTTTGTCGAGAAGCCATGAGAGTGTGGGAATGGGCAATCTCCACCAACCGCTTTCTCATAGCAACGCATATTCCGGGTCGGTCCAACATCCTGGCGGACAAACTCAGTCGCACCATTCTCACCCCTTACGAGTGGTCTCTCAATACTCAGGTAGCGGAACGCATCTTTGCACGGTGGGGAACTCCTTGTTGCGATCTTTTGCCTCCCTCAAACACCAAGTGCGACAGTTTTTTCGCTCTAATACCTCCTCCCGGAGGTACCCCAAGAGACGCTCTGGTGCATGCTTGGCCACCCGGTCTTCTTTATGCTTATCCCCCCTTGCCTCTGATGCTCCAAGTTCTTCAGAAAGCCTCTCGGTTGGGGTGCAGAATGATTCTCATTGCCCCATTCTGGCCTCGACAGATCTGGTTCCCCTTCCTAAGGTCTCACTCAGTGAATCCTCCTTGGATTCTGGATCCCATTCCGGATCTGATATCTCATCCATCCCACTTATCACCCCCAAACCTGGACAACCTGAAGCTGACCGCTTGGCTGCTCCAGTTCCACTCCTGATCAGGACTCCCGGTATTTCGTCCCCTGTTAAGGCCATCCTGGTGGCGGCTCATAAACCATCCACTAGGAAAGTCTACCGCAGTAAGTGGAAACGGTTCTCCTTGTGGGCGGAGCGGCAAGGCCTAAACCCCTTCACAGTTCCCCTTCCTCTGGTGCTTGACTTCTTAACCATTCTTTTTAATGATGGTGCCAGCAGTTCCACGGTCAAAGTACAACTTGCGGCAATTTCTCATTATCATATTGGTCATGACTCCAGTCCACTGATGTCTGCCAAATTGTGTAAGATTTTCCTACAGGGTACTTTCCTTCTCAGGCCCCTGTAAAGCAAGTGGTTCCTCCTTGGGACCTTTCTTTGGTCCTCCAGGCCTTGACCGCTCCCCCCTTCGAACCGGCGGCTACGGTGGATCTGAAATTCTTATCTTTCAAGACGGCCTTTTTAGTAGCCATTACCTCGGCCAAGAGAGTCTCAGAACTTCAAGCATTATCAGCCAAATCTCCTTACTTGGTCTTTCATCCGGACCGTGTTTACCTCAGGACCAACCCGTCCTTTCTTCCTAAGGTAGCTTCTGAAGCAAACATTAATCAATCCATTAACCTCCCTGTTTTCTTTCCTAAATACCAAAACAAGGGTGAATACAAGCTTCATTCCTTAGATGTTCACAGGCAACTTAGATTTTATCTAAACAGGACGGCTGGTCATAGGCAATCCGACCAGTTGTTCATTTCCTTTGCTAAATTTAATTTGGGCAAGCCAATTTCTAAAGTCTCATTATCTCGCTGGATTTCACAATGCATCTTATTGGCTTATCAAGCTTTTGGAAGGCCCGCACCGGAGGGTGTACATGCCCATTCAACCCGGTCAGTCTCTACCTCGGCCGCCTTTAAGGCTAGGATTCCTCTAGATGATATTTGTGCAGCAGCCACTTGGGCTTCATCTCATACCTTTATTTCCCACTACAAGTTGGATCTTACATCTAGGGGTAGAGCATCCTTTGGCTCCGGGGTGCTCCGGAATATCCTTCCATGATGGCCGCCCAGGATTCAGGTAGCTGGGGACTCTGTCCCACAGGTTGCAGACAAATGAATCTCCTACTTCAGATTTAGAAGTTATGCACTCACCATAACGTTCCATCTGAGTAGGTGTATTCATTTGTCTGCAACCATCCCGCCCTCCTATCCCCCTGGCCTTTTTCAGTTTCCTGCATATTATGTGTTACCCTTTTCAGGGTGTTCATGCTGTTGGCAAACTCGATCTGAGGTCATGTAGGGAGAGCAGGGCATTATGGGTGAGGGGAGGAGCTGAGAGCTCGGATCCATAGCTGGTTAACCATGCCGGTTCGGATCCGATATCGGATCCATAACCCACAGGTTGCAGACAAATGAATACACCTACTCAGATGGAACGTTATGGTGAGTACATAACTTCTAATTTTTCTAAAGCTAAACTAGTTTTATGTGTTAGAATGTTGTTGTATTTATTGTTTAATACTTCTACTTTCATTTTCATCTCCAAATGATTTTGATTTTTTTTTAGCTTTTACTGACAAAAGTTGGGATTGTAGACCTAATAATTCAGAATCCCATTCTCCAATTTATTTTTTATACCAAGTTAGGGTTTTACCATATATGTAAGCTTTTAATGAGTCCCATATAGTTTATTTATCTCTGTGGTGTAATTAATGTCTAAGAATAACTGTAATTCAGATAATAACCAGGGTTTGAACTCTTTAATTTTAGTGATAGATACTGGAATTCTGGAGTTAAAGATTGATGGTTTGTACCCTTTTTGAAGTTTAAGTTTCAATGAACTGTGGTCTGAAAAGGGGCAGGGAGTGATTGAGAAATTAATGATTTTAGAGTGTAAGTCATGGGCAGCAAATATTTTATCTATTCTAGTTTGGGTACCAAATCTGTGATCTTGATGGGAAAACAACAAAGATTTATCTTCTTTAAATTTGAAAGTATCTACAAGATGAAATGATTCTACCCACTTGTTTAAAGCTTTTGATGCAGCACATGTACGCAGTGGTCTTTTATTTGTAGAAATATCAAATATACAGTTAAAGTCTTCTCCCAATATTAAGTTGCCTTTATAATTATTTCAAATGAAATCCAAGTGTTTTTTAACAGTTCCTGATCCAATGCCTGGGAACCAGTATAGATTGGCTCGGGACCATATTCTGTTATTATATTCAACTATTATTAATGCCTTCTTTATCTTCTTACTTATAAATGATTTCTGGGTTAATCACATTTGTTTTCCATTAAAATGTTACCCCTTTTGTCTTTGTCTTATAAGTGGATTGCTCCAGTATTATATATTCCTTAGGATTCCATTTGTAATTGTCATTTGTTTTGAAATTAGTTTCATGAAGGAAGACAATTTGTGCTTTGTTCAGTGTTAAATATTTCAGTAGATTTGATCTCTTGCTAGGATTGTTTAAGCCATTGGTGTTTAAAGATAATAAAGTTAAATCCATCTTAGGTTATTTAGACTATGTATTTTTTGTTTTACTGTGACTATTAAACATTTTCTGTCATAACTATAAAGTATATGTTTCAGCTTTTAAAGGAAATTATCAACTTTATACTTTGAGTGTTTACCAATAAAGTAATGTTTTGGTCAGGCATACTAAAAATGTTTTTCTGAAATAAATTTAAATTAATAAATGTTAACAAAATTAAGATCCGCACAAGCCATGGAATGAAAATCATTCCTAATCTGATGGATAAACCTAAGTCCATCAGATTATCACTCATACCTTGACAATCCAGAACAGATGAGCTCCATAAATTGAATTATCATATGGAGAATATTTGTAATAGGAATAAGCAATAGTTCTATTATTTTGAACAGATAATAGTACTAATGTTAATTAGACAGAATTCTAATACAATACAAATGTCTACTTATTGTATAAGCAATTCATATTTACATGAAACAGAGATGACAATTCAGTCATAGTAAAGTAGGATGCATCATATATAAAACCTCAGTAAAAGATTATAATGCGCAGTTATTTAACATATTCACCCTTACTGATGAAGTCTTTCAAAACTTATTACTTAATATAAATAGATGGTAACAATATTTATACCTAATGTTTATAATACAATGTATTTTACTGGATATATCAGAAGTTATATTTCATTGTTTGCCAGCAGTTAAGTAATCACTTTGTTGCTAACTTACTGAAAGCATCAAGTTTGTTTTATGGAAACACTGATGAAAGTTGGTGCATTTTCATTATCAGTGCATCCCTCTTCCCCCATTTCCTATACATAAGGATTTTCATATCTGTCATTTCTTATTATAAAATGAGTGAAATTCTAGGTTAAAAACAACAAATTCACTTATTGTGATTAATGATTACAAGTTCCCTTTCCATATTCATAAATTGCCATTTTATGGCATATACTGAAAGTTTTTAGATTTAAATGGCAATGTTCTATTTTGTTTAATCAGCAAAGGTTAAACTGAGTGATTATTGTCAATTTAATACTATTTGTTCAGAATGTGATTGTTACATTCTGTGACATTTGTAGTTCAGGCTTCTATTGGTTCCTTTGAACAACTTTGTCAGTTTGATGTCATGTATAAAACATTAGTTTCCTTGGTAACAGCTTAAGTATTATGTATGGTCAAGATGTGTTACAAAACCACAATTCAAGTTAAAGCAATTATATGACTTGCTATGCACATTTACTTATATGAAGAAAATCATCATGCATCCCCTTGATGTTCCTTGAGGTGCAAGCCATTCCTTGCAAAACAATAGTGACTGTCTAGCATCTCTTCCCTTGCTGAAACAACTTTTTCCTAGTAGAATAACACCAACTGCGCAGTCAGTTGTTGAAGCCAATCATATTTTCCCTGAACTTTGGCTTCATTCAAGGAGAAGGTGGGATTCAACTCAAAACCAGGGTCTTACCTGTATTTGTGACGTGCACTTAGAGTTCTGTCAAGCCTGTCTCTGCACTGCATATCCCTCAGGATTTTACATGGTAGGTCATTCACACCCACATGAACCACTACCATGTCATAATCCGATTTGTTTGGCTTAAGTTTAAAGTCTTTAGGCCGTTGATATGCCTGAGGTCTTTGCTCCTAAAAGACAACTCAGCATCTGTTTGTCTGTCCTTGTGAGATTTAATTCTGTGGGTTTGAGAGTGGAGTCACTAATCACTAGTACACTTTTGTTACAAGGATGTCTAGGTGCACTAGTTTTGAGTGGTTAATTATTTGGTTATCCTTTACTGTGCTAGTGGTAATAGGTGTTATCGTGTTGGCTTTATGCTGATCCCTAGATTCACAAAGTCTTGGAGATTTCGGCAGAGACTTTTTAATAGCGTCAGTGTATAATAGTTTACTGTGTATTTGGGTGGAATGCAGTGATGGTGTTTTTGCTCACAGGTTGTGTTTGTCAGAAGGACACCAGTTTTGTTAACTATTTGTATCTCTCACATATAGATAACAACAAGCTAAGCAATAATTCATTGTTGTTACACTGCCTACATAAACCAAGTCCCTTCGGGCTGGCAGCTAAGGGTGAACAAGCCCGCTGACCTTCCACTTTAGTCCAAAAAGATAAAGGAATTTAATATTATTTGAGTTTAAGAAAAAGTTTAAGTAGTCAGTAATTCAATGGAAACCATATATATACTTTATTAATACATGGCTCTTATTTATAGTGTAAAAAAGATATGCAATATTATAGGAATGTGTCTTGTAGTGTAAGAGTGGAAAAATAAAGATAAGATGCATAATAGTAGTTCCTGGTTTTGTAAGATAGTAATGGATGCAAACATTATTAATAGCATAGAAATACAGCTACAAATGGCTAGGTTCATTTGTAGAGAATTTCACACTGGAAAAGCCTGCATCAGTCTAGGTATGTGCTGCTCTGTACTGTTTACCCCATCAGAGAAAACAAAAGAGCAAATAGAAAATTTCCTAGAAATTCAGACAAAAATGCATACTTCCAGAATACAACAGCAGTTTAATTCCCTTCTACTGAACTATCACGTTTGGTTATAAGAAGCAAACACTTGACCAAAAACTGGCTGGAATACATATAAAACAGCAGCAAAGTTATTGAAAAGTAGACAAAAATCTTATCCACAAGATTTTACATCCTCCTACAAATACTCCCATACTCATTAACCTTTTTAACTCCTATAAAAAATCTTTCACCCTTAAGATCCGCTAAGAAACTACAAGTAGCCACCATAAAATCCAATAAATCTGGGGGCTGCCTGTTCTCCAATGCTGTTGGAAATACTTGGAACAAACTTCCAAGAGAAATTACATCCCTTACTTTCATTAACCTTTTCAAAAAAAACAATTGAAAATCTTCATTAAAAACAAATGGACCTGCCCCTGCTCCAATCCTGACTGATACTATTTCTCTCTTTCTCTAAATACGTATCCACTAAAAACATTTTTTGGTACTTCTCTTTCCTCTACATTTTTTTCTTGGAATCAATTACATTTTTTCTTTTTGCCTTTTTACTGTGCTGCATAAACTCATGTACATTAAATTTTTTTTGTTTATTTTTTTATACAACTTGATAAAACAAATATGTTTTTTTTTTTACTATTTGTAACTTTAAAAATGTTGCTAAAACATATTAATCAGTTTCATACTTATGTAATTATATTGTGTTTTTGCCACTGTTTTTTGTAGACTCTATGTATAATATTTTTTTTTCCTCAGAGCTTTTCTCCTCAGGCCTCTACTGAAAATGGACATATATCCAGTTAGACTAGCCCGGTCAACAAATGTAAAATAAAATAAATAAATAAAACACTAAATCAGGTACCAGAAGCTCTTTAGCAATGCAGTAATAACAAGGAGACCGTATAACCACAACAGAACAATTTTTAACCAAACAGTAAAAAGTACTGTAAAACTGAAGAAAATGCACTTAAACTATTTAAATCACCAGGTGACTGTAAATGCAACAGCAAAAAAAAGTACTTCCTTGCTGTTTAGATGAGGAATCAGATCAAAACTCTATCTTTAGTAATTTCAGAGCATGTGCTCTGTGTGCAGCCTTCTGAAGCCTTTAAATTGAGCGAAACATTTAGCCATGGATAAGTGATATATTGCCAAAACCTCAGCTGGAGGAAGGACACCATTCAGGATTGCACCCATCTCATCATTTAAAATAGTGGGGAAGGAACACAAACAACCTCGGAAAACCAGACAATACAACATACTTGACTCCTGGAAAGCTGTAAGCCGAGGAGCTAGAGTTTTGAGTTTTTCATTAAACTTGTGTTTGTGCTGTGGCCAGTTGTGGATTTCTTCTTGCTGTTATTCAAGTTGTTGCATAATACAACATACTTGACCTCCCGCATCTTATCTTACCATGGTTTCATTCTTAACATTGTGTACACAACAGAAATGAAAGAAAAGAAGCTCTGCTCTCCACTCATACACATATAATAAACAGCATTTGATCTGCATAGTCCATGCTGTGTATCCATTGGCCCAAATAAATAAGTACCTATGAGGTCACGTGTTGCCATTCAGGGTATTCTTAAATAGTACTTTACTCAGATTTGCACACCGAAGGGCACAAGGCTAAAGAAAAACTTGGTTGACGTACCTCACAGATGAGAGGAACAGGGTTTGATTCTTAGCAAGAGAAAATGGCTAGGCTTAAAATGTCCCACAAAGATAGCTAGCTGAGTATTTGTAGGAACCTACCATCACATATGAATGAATATAACCACTCATTGAAATCATAATTGTCCAATTCAGAATTCAAAAATGAAATGTTCAGTATGTCAATAAAAAACAAACACACACAATCCCTAAGGCAAGGCTTTCCAGTGTACCAACGAGAAAAAAAAAATTGCATCACACTGATCAGGGAATAAACATCAAGGACCATAACTGAAATAATAGGAAATTATTTAATCTGTCTGCATATATATATATATATATATATATATATATATATATATATATATATATATATATATATATATATTTTCATATATATATATATATATATATATATATATGCATAAACATCATATAAGCCACAAACTGAATGCTATGTATTCATCTACCCAAAGAAAAATGATGTAAGATCATTAAATCATTTCATGTGCACTTGTGCTGCCATTTAACACTTTATGGTACAGTACAATAACATATATACAGTGCTAAAACACAGCTGTCAAAATGTATTTCAGTATTTTAGACAATGTCTGTGAGCATGCTACACCAGAAGTAATATTTGTGTCCTCTGTAAGACATGATGCTGCAGCTGTGTGTTGCAGGTCTGAATTGGAAGACACAACTCTGCTTTGTCTGTTGTTAAGGAACATTGCTGAAATATCAGAAAATAGATTATATTTATATAAAGGTTGCAGTGTGAACAAAATACATGGTCAGAAGAGTGCAGTTAGACAGACTGACATTTTGCTTTTAACCTTGGATATATCAAGTGCAGCGGAAGAGAAAATTACTGCATGTGAGATCATAGGAAAACCTGCTCACAGTTTGAGAAGATTCTGAAGTGCAACTGTCTGAGCTGTTACTAGATGATGCTTGCATGATGACAGCTTCAGAATATGAACTGTAATTAGAAAGACTATTCCAGAAGGTACCACCTAAGCTGGAGAATACAATGTCATGTATTTATGTTAGTCTTTGTAGACTGTCATGTTTGATTTGCTTTTTCTCTAATGTCAGCAGCTAATTTTTTTTTCTGGAATCAGTAAAGTTCACTGCCACAACATTATCTTATGTCTTAGTGCAGTTTACTTTGAGATAGACGGTGTTTGGCATATTTACACTGTTCTCACTACAAGAGCCAAAAGGTTAAAGTGAACTTTACTGCAATTTGACCAGCATAAGTTTGCACATTATGCATGAACCCCTTCCCCACACCACTACCGCCAACATTATTTGTGAAGATTAGAATGAACAGAATATGACTGGGCAGTTTGACAGATATAATCATTTCATGAAGCCACAAATGTCTGGTGCAGAATCCAGAATACCACCTGAAATGTCCAGTGGGGGGAAAATAACACAGCACAGCATCAGAGTCTTTCAAGGTGCTACTGATAACTTTTCTAGCACACTGGTTAATGAGGGGCTCATCATAATTCTTGGGAAAGTCAACTTTTTCATGAACTTCCATTTTGCATGTAGAGACCTTTTACTAGATCAGGTTCCTGCATCCAAGAAGGAAGCTGTAGAAATTGCCATTTCCTTCTTCATGGCAGTCCGTAGTCATATGGGTAGAACTCCTGTTTTGTCAAATTCAGCAGATGCACTGCTTCCCTCACAAAAAACAACGTTCATTTTTATCAGGATAAAGGATGACATGCTTGGATAGTTCCTTGATGGAGAAGTTTTAGCATCTTCCAAAATATTTTTCTTTTCATCAACAGAGTTGCATAGAAATTATCTGAATAAACAGTTATACCCTGAAAATGAAGACCCTTTAAGCTACCCACAGAACACACTGCTGTGCATCATAAATTTCTTTGCTGCACTACTTTCAAAATGAATGGAATTTACTTGGTTGTATGTCCTGCTTGCATAGGTATTGCTTAACATGCTGAGCATCTTGGCAGGAAACCTGACTGTGAAGGAGAAAAATAACTGACACCATCATTTATTTGACACTTCTTCACTCGGCAAAAAACCTCTTCAACTGAGGACTGGGGAGAAAAGCTCCAGCTCATAATTCCAGGAAGTAAAAATGCAAAGCATAAACATTTAAAAATTAGTATTTCAAATAAAACCAATGACTTGGAGAAAGCATATGACAAGGTCCCAAGAAAGCTGATTTGGGCAGTCCTGCGATGGTTGAAGTCCTAGAAACATTGATAGAATTAGTGTTGGCTATGCATAAGGACCCAATGACACAAGTACGAACAGTGTTCAGACTTACAGAGGGGCTTCCAGTGGGAGTGGGTGTGCATCAGGATTCAGCTGTGAGCCCACTGCTGTTCATACTGGTGATGGACTATATTAGAAAACAGGGTGGAGGAGAGGGATCTCCAAAGCTGCTCTATGCAGACAATGTAACATTGTAGGCCGACTGAACAACAACTTCAGTAAATGATAGGAGAATAGAAAACAAAACTGAAGGCACATGGTATCAAAAGCAGTACAGATAAGACAAATGTAATGGCAGAAAATGTAAGAATCTGAAGAAGCTGAAAAATTAGATAAAAGGGAAAATAGTGGAACAGGTTAACAACTTCAAGTATTTGGGAGGGTGGCTGGAGAGAAGAGAAGTTTAAATGAGAAGGTCAAACTAGATTCACAGGGGCTGCAGGAAACTGACACAGAATGTTAGGGTAGTGTATGACTGAAGAATGCCAAAGAAGGTGTACAAAACAGTGGTGTGGCCAGTACTGCTGTGTAGTGCATAAACAAAAGCAATTCAGATGAAGAATCTAGAGGTAATGAAGATGAAGTGCTTAAGACAGGTGATAGAATGCATACTGAGGAACGGATGAAGAAATTAAGATATTGAAACAGAAGCCCAAGCAGCGCCAATTGTAAAGAAGGTCAAAGAGAACAGATTACGGTGGTTCAGGCACATGTGCATGATAGCAGAAGACAATCTGGTAAGGACAATTTTAGACAGACAGGAAGATGGGAAGAAGAAACAAGGGCATCCAGCAAAGGGATGGATCGATTGTGTGAGAGGAGACCTTGAAACAATTATGTATGACTGTCGAAAAAGGTATGAAAGTGACATTGAATCGAGACAGCATGACACCTTGACCCCATGCAGAAAATGGGAAAGGGGGGTGGATGATGATTGATGATGATTTCAAATAAAACATCAACATACATAGGTAAAAACAGTTATCTAAGAATAGAGATACAAACCAAAATCCTGTTTCTGTATTCACATGAGCTAACAGTATAACTATTTGCAAGAATGACACCATAAATGTGAACTGTAAACTGCATCATCTAGGATGTGGACATATTGTGGTTTTGTTATGATTAAGGAAAATTTAATATCTAAGCAGTAGTAAGCACACAGCAGGAGATTGTAGAAGAGGGGAAGAGAGTGTGGGGAGGGGTGGATGTGAGTAAAATGTGTAGGCCAAAGTGTATGTATAATAAGGTCATACGTTTGTTTACATCTTAAGACCTTCTAGGACCAATGTTTTCTAGAGGTGGGGGTCATAAGCTAAGCCACTACATGCAATAGCAGAAAATGAAGTGGATTACAGCTGCTATCCTTTTGTATGAACAAAAATTATGTATATGATTGGCCTACCATGAGTATGGTGAAAGGTAATCTAGGTGTTGAACAAGAGCAGAGCCAGGAGTCAGCAAGGAATTGTTTGTCTTGTTTTGAAAATTTGATGGTTAGATCATGATCTCAAGGGACAGAGTTCCAAGCCTTTGCTACGCAATATGAATATAGAGCATTATTTAATAAATTCTGTTTTATGAGTGGTAAGGAGATAATTGTGTTTTAAACATAAAGGCCTACTTGGTGAACAATTGTTTAGGATATTGCATATTATGTGGCATTGCTGAGGTATCTAATACTGTGTTATATATAGCTTTCAGCTAAGTATAGGTGAGGTAGTGTGGTAGCCAAATGAGTTGTTTTTATCCACTGCAATGGTTGCTATGCAAATTCCCAATGGTATATTTTGCAAGTTTGTTACAGCATTGTTCAAGTTTGACAAGTTATTTTTGTGGATTTGTTAAGGCACAACAGCCATGCAATAGATAGGGTAGAAGGTATCTAGTAGCTAGAGTTATTTTAGTAGCTTTTATTTGCTTTTACCAAATATACAACAAAGAATAACTTAATTTAACAAGATAAACATCAGAAATACAGCAATCATTAACTCCTTGCAGCTGAGTGATGCCTCCAGGTGCCTCTGTAGTTAGTGTAGTTAAAGAAATATTAGTTGCTCATATAATATTAATTTATATTGTTATAAATTTCATGCTTTTCTAAATGTCTCAACAATCCCGTAGCACAGACAACTAGCTTTGCCTCATATGACAGCTCTCAACTGTTTGAAAAAAAATGCTGCCTAAAGTATGTGTGTAACTAGCGTTGCCGCCCATCTGTTTTTTTTCCCAGACTATCCGGAAATCATACATATTGACTGGTAGTCTGGAAAACACTGTACAAAATCCAGTATTCTTTAACAGACTATTGAAGTTTGTTAAATCTGTGGCTTTACTATGCTTTTATTTTTTTTACAAAAAGCATAGTAAAATGGCAGAAAAGAGGCTTCACGAATGGAAAAAGGCATTTTCCTGGCATATGATGCACCAGTGATGTCACACAATCGGCAGAAATTGACAGTGATGTCATAAAATGGGTGGAACTTGGTGAGATATGAGTGGGGTTATATTGGGTAGAAGGGGCATGGCCTAAGTCCAGTTTCCACCACAATGAAAGGTGGCAGCCCTATGTGTAACTTGAGTGGTTGCTGAGATGTTGTAGGTTGTTTCCAAAATATTACAAACTTGATAGTTATTGTATTCACTACGATTTATAAAATTCAGTTTAAGACCTAGAACCTAAAGAATATTACCACTATAAAAACAGTTTGTGCTGAAGAGTTTGCCATTTACGCTTCCTTAGCAACCTCTATGGTTCCAGAGATGTGAACATTTGTTTGAATGTGAAGACATAATTTGATTTAATCAAACAGCTTAGGCTTCACCCATTGGAAGTTACCGTTCAAATTTCCAGAGTTCCATTGGAGAAAATGAGTTAAACTAGAACAGAGAACAAGAACCAGAGTGAAACCTTAACTAAAGACAGTTCGGTGGCAAAAAATAATAAAAGGGAAAAGACACATAACCATTTTACATATATTCGAGAAAGTAAAAGGTATAAATGGTAGGTACAATCCACTGTTGTTCATGTACAAAAGTAAATTGATTAATTATTCGAGAACAATACATACTCGCCATTGATGAAACCAAACTGGGTTGGATCAACTGTTTGAAGGTTTCCATGTCCTTATCCATTTCCATGATTCTTTCCATGACCTTTGCATATGAGACTAGTTAGACTTATGGTTTTGTAGTTCACAGGGTTCATTGATGGGCCCTCCTTTATGTAGTGGAATGACTGTTGCAGTTCTTCACCCATGTGACACAAAGCCTATTTGGAGGCTATGGTTAAAAAATGATTCCAAATTGTCTCAGTAGGGCATTTTTGAGGCTTTTTAGGAAGCATCCTGGGGTATTATCTGGGCCCATCGATGCTGTGTTTTTGGCCATAGAGAGTGCATCTAGGACCTGCTGTCAAGTGATAGAGTGGTTTGTTTTTGTGGGCACAGTTGTTGATATGATTGTTTAGGTTTTCTGTGAATAATTCTGCATAAGCAGCTGTGCTCTTAGGGTTGGAGGGGCTTAACATTTTGGCAGATTATCACTTATTAGTAGGAAGTTTGCTATAGAATATTTTCTAAACGTTACAGGGTTAGCCGGGGTCACATAATTAATTTTTATTATGAAGTAGAGAGCTTTGTGCAATGACCTTACCAGATAGGAAGCTACACTAGGGGAGCTACAGCATTCTCCCATGATTGTGAATGCCAGGTTGAGTATGTTTTCACCCCTAGTGGATGTAAGGACTGTCTGGTCCAGTGTGTTTGTGTATACAAACTGCAGGAATCTCTGGGCTTTAAACCCAAATGTGTTGCTTCTGATTCTATAGGGATAAGTCCTTCCAGAGCTCTCCATAAGCTATCTTTTCCTAGTAACTCATTTCTGAGGATTACATTGCAAACCAGAAACCACCCTGTAGCAGTGAAGCACCTCCACGACCTTTCTCATAAGGGGAGTGATTGCTCAACAAAGCACAATCAGCAGCAAATATAAGAAACATGTTGATCAATTCATCTGCTTCAGCTTGTTCATCCATAACCTCCCTTACCTGATATGTTTCTCCATCACCAATAGAAATAAAGCAGGGGACAGAAGGCAACCCTGTCTGGTATCCCTACTTATATTCCCTCTCTTCAGGAATGTTTTAAAACCTGAAGCAAGAATTCCCACTCCACTGAGTTGAATGCTTTTCTTATATTAAGCAAGACTATTCGTATTGATGGCGCAGTGGTGCAGCGGTAACGTTGTCGCCTCACAGCAAGAGGTTCTCCGGTTTGAATCTCAGCTGGGGTGCCTTCTGTGTGGAGTCTGCAGGTCCTCCCTCCATTCGTGTGGGTTTTCTCCAGGTACTCCGGTTTCCTCCCACGTTTCAAAGACATGCATCTGGAGCGTTTCTCCCTGGGCCTCCGCTGAAAATTGGCTTTGTTCCAAGTCTGACTTTCCTGGTTAACAAATGTTAAATAAAAATAAAATATTGCCTCCTAGATTTCCGTACCTCTGGAGAAAAGTAGTCATCTCCCACCAGTTATCTGAAATCACCCTGCCTTTAACAAATCCATTTTGACCCTTTGTATCAAACATGGAATAAAGATTTCTAGTCTAGCTGCCAGGGCTGTAGCAAAGATTTTTACATTAACATTGAGAAGTGATATGGGCCTAAATTCAGATGGAAAATCATCGATACCACCCACCTTATGTAGATGTAATTTATAGATAGCATTACATACCTCCAGATTAGCTAGTGGATGCTCCAAAAAATCTCTTTTCCAAGGTTTGAATACACTCCTTAGCTGCGTTACATGTCCAGGAGTCTACTGCCGTACTGTTACCCTGGGATGAGTATAGCCTATTATAGTAGTCACAAAAGCTTTCTCTAAGTGCATTATCATGGGTAATTCTTTCCATGCTGTCAGTTTTGATGCCAAAGATTGTGGATCTAGTAATAGTCTAGTCATTAAGACAAATACATTTTGGATCACCTTCCCTGCACAACCACCAGAAATGCCCATTGAGAAGTAATTCAGCTTCAGTTGTGAAAGAACTCATTAAAGTGATTTCTGTGAATAACCAATAACCTAAATTCAAGAGCTTTAGACATCCTAACCCCTTCTCCTTTACCTATTTGTCTTTGGATTTATTGAAGTTCTAATGTTTTCTGGTTCAAAAATTCCTTTTTACACTTCCTTGTAAACCCCTATGCATTTAAAATATCTCCCGTAATGGCAGTCTTGCATCTCTCTCACCATGTATTGTTAATGACTGTGTTTCCTGTGCTGTTGCACTTTATCATATCTGTTAAGATGTTTTTCAGAAGTTGTTTATTCATTTCTGTTGACTATCTATAGTGTGTACAATGCCACATTCTGGTTAAACCCAGTTGAGTAGCAGGTCTGATCACCATAACTACTGGGCATGATCTGATAGCTGTAATTCTAAAATATTTGATGATTTTATCCTTTCCTTGTCTAACACAGACTAAATATATTTTGCTTCCCTGTTGTAATAAATTCCTAGAGAAAGATGGAGTTATTTCATTTATGTGGAATTCTCTCCATGTGTCCAACCAGCCCTCGTGTCATCAATGCTTTTAATTTCTCTCAGCATTTGGTATGCCCTTCTGTTTTTTTGTATAGTCTCCCATTGGAGGTTTATTGTAACATTAAAGTCACCTACCAACACATTAAACTTGGTTGTACATACCCTGCTTTGCCAAATTAAAAAAATCTTAAAAGAAGCTGACATTGTCCATATTAGGTGAGTTAATATTTAACCATGGTTCCTTATTTTATACTACCCTCCATTATCTACCATCTTCCTCTTCCACTTATGAGAACCTGAGCTATTTATTGCCAGAGACTTGAGAAACAATATTAAGACCTCATATTTCCCTCCATGTGGTCCGCTACTACTTCAGGGCACTGTTTAGATTTAAACTTATTGACCTCCTTAACCTTCTTTAATCAGTTGTATATCTTGTAGACATTATTTTCACCCTTTCCCTTTTGAGCCTTTGTAATAGATGCACTCTCTGAATAAGGTACAACCCCCCCCCCCATATTCCAAGACAAAAGGTATATGGACTCTGTTGGTGATTCAGTTAGGGGCCATGTTGTATAAACATCTGTAGTGTGTTTAAGTGTAGCATAGTCCCCCCGCACAAGGCCATATAGGTTTCCTTGGGTAGCTACAATACCTACATCCGGGTATGGGGGCCTGGGAGCGGAAGTAATGAAAGGTAAAAACTCATTCTCATCCTCCATCCCTATATCCCAGGCTTGAAAAAATTGGGGGGAAGAGACCACCCCAATCTTCTCCACGTTATTTATATATATACATATATATATATATATATATATATATATATATATATATATGCAAATAGTCTAACAACATTTTCATAAGCTCACCACCTGTCCAGGCCTCATCTACTGTATGAACAATCCCTGTAATGCTCTATATTGGAAAAAGAAAATAAGGGAGTCTCTACAGGTTGACATTGCTAGAAAGAACAAGTTCCACCATGAACACGCAATAATCTACAGGTTGACATTGCTAGAAAGAACTTCTTAGGGATAAGTTCCACCATGAGCAACAATTAAAATGGAAAAGCAATATATGACATATAACTTAAAAATGTCCACTCACCCTGGCAAAGGGGGGGGGGGTAACTCAGGCACCTCCTAAGCAATTAGAGGAAAGAAAAAATACACAATCATTGATTTGGAGGTAATATCTGAAATGAAAAATCACCATTAATAAGTACTGTAGATAGAAGAACGTGTACATATAAGCCAGTCACTTTAATGACGAGAGATAATAGACTTCATTCTGTCACGAATGTAAAGATCTGTTGCAGTCCATGAGGAGTAGTCTTTCACAATGAGTTTCATTATTCCCCATATTACAGAAAAAAGCAATATGACTTGAAAAAGTTATTCATAAAATTACAAAACTCAAGTCACTGTCCCTTTAACATTCTTTTATCTAATTTGTCCAGTCCCTCTGCATTCCAGCTATGTTCATCAGTTAAATCTGAGGAGCCAGTAAATACTTCTGACCACAATTTTTTCCTTCTTGATTCCAATTCATTGTGTTGGTTTGTAGTCAACTCTCCTGTCTGTCACTCTCTAGGTTAATTCCTATTCTGATACTTCAAAGGTTTCTTTACCTGTTGGAAGGGTGGCATTAATTTTTTTTTTTTTTTTTTGGTAACACCTTTAATTATCACTTGTGACATAAGAACATTTACATTTATACAAAAATAATCAAACTGTATTAACAAATTAACATTAAGAAACATTATACTTCATGTATATTGCTATGTATCATATAACCTAAGTAACATTATATAAATTATTCAATTTCTGCCCCTTTTTTAAACAAGAAACATCTTTATTAAACCACCACTTACGTGTTTGTCCTGTTAATGAGGCTCTCTCTGTTTTGTGAACAAAGTTCTAGTGTAGGTCTCCCTTTATCCTTCTGTGTCAGTAGGCTTTCTTCGGCCTTGTGTTGCCCATCCTGTAAGGAATCTTAATAGCTATTTTCTTGTGAAACGTGACACTTCCCCTAGGCTGTTAAATTATACCCTGAAGCAGGAACTTAGGAGGGGAGGTCTCTACTTCTTTTTCCTGGCTAGCTCCTATTTCATTTTTAGACCAATACCCAGCTTTTTCTTCCTCTTCTAGTTGGAATAATTGAGCTGCCATACTCTGAGTAAAATTTTAGCCTCATCTGCATTGTGCAGAAGTACTCTAGTGCTCTCTCTTTCTACCAATAATATCTCCAGATAAACTAGCACCAGTTGGTAGCCACAGCGGATTGTCTGTCTTACAAGAAAGCATCTCTCTGTATAAGGCATGTAGGCATTTAGAGTAGTCGACCAGAAAACAAAGTACATGTTTCACCATTGCACATATTTATGTATTTTACTAAATTAAATGATTCAGTCCCTCATATGTACTAATCAAAAAGTTATTGGCATTTGTCATTTGAACTGGCACGCTGTGAACCTGTTAGATGAACTCTCTCTGAACGTGGTGTTACTGGAATGATTTTATGAAGCATGTACTCAAAAAAAAAAAAAAAAAATGCCTTGGATCATGTTCAGATATATTAGAGGGTACTTCTGAAATGTTCGTATTAGCCCTTTGTGTTCTGTTTTCAAGATCCTCAAGTTTATCTATCTCTGCTGCATAGTTTGCTTGTAGTTTTTTACAATTCACATTCAACTGTTTCATTATCTACTTAACCGTTGTTTTAATTTCCAGTACTCCACTTCTAATTGAGCAACTCTCGTCTGTGTGATAACATGACAGGCCTCCAGATCAGTTCCAACAAGGGAGAGCCTCTCAAATAGCAATAGGAACTGCTTTTCTATGGTTGCTTTTTTAGTGATTGATCTCTTCTTCCTGTATCTTGAAGCACTCTGGTAATATTTCCCACTGCATTAAGCACTTGAGGGGGATGTGCAGTAATAAAAAAAAAAAAAATCAATATGAACACCATGTATGTGCAAGCAAATGGATTATGTGGCCATATTATTCTGGGCCAGACACCCGCCCCCACCCTGTGACGGCGTTTGTTGCTCTATATGCTATTGCTAGTCATTGGTAGTTCTTTTTGATTGAATGCTATATGTGCAAGTCAAATTTTAGATAGTCATCTATTGTCATTCCTAGCAGTTTAGTATGTCAAACTCTTTCCAAGTACAGTGTTATCAGAAGACATTATTTTAAAGCTAACCCTGTCTTTTTAAAGGGATTTAGGAAAGAAAACTAATATCTTAGTGTTTTTGGGACTGAGTGATCATTGTTTAGCCAGGATTCAGTAGAGGTAAAGGCTTCTTGTGCAACTGACTGCAGATTATCTAGGGTGTGTGCAGAGTAAAGGAGGGATGAATCATCTATGTACTGTATTAAAGTGGCTTATTTAAAAATTGTGAAGGGTAAGGGGACTTAAGATGTAGACAAGCATAAAAGAGGACACAGTATTTTGCAATTTCACTAAATGAAATTAACACTGGCATGAAACTGAGAGAGAGAGTAGATTATGATAGTACTAGAGAAGATAGCTGTTGTGGAAATTTGTTGTGGGAAACCGTGTTAAAAGTTTTGGCAAATGTAAGAATAACTCTGCTGCGAGTTTCCCCACTGTCTTTTGCAAGATCAGTGCTATTGGTGAAAGTCAGAGGAGCAGAGGTTGTGCTGTGGCCAGGACAGGGAACCATGTTGAGTGGAGGTGAGGTGGAGTTCTTGTTGAAGGTAACGGAGTAAGTGCTTTATGGATGGATTTTTCAAGTATCTTAGACAGTGGGGTAATGTAGCAATTAGTCTGCAGTTTGATGACTGTATTGAATTGACGCTTTTATGGAGTGGAATAAAGTGAGGCCTCTTCCAGAGAAGAGGACAGCATAGCTTTATTGGATGGATCTGATGATAACAATGGACAATGGCTGGGTCCTGCATCAGCTGCAGTTTTAAGATATTTACCTGGAAGGCCATCAGTAAAGAATGGATGAGGTTTGTTTTTTTAGTTTTGATAACAGAAGTGGGAATCAGACATAATGTAAAGGAAGTGGAATGAGTAGTACCTTGTTGGAAGACTAGTGGATCAATACGCGAAGTCTTTGAACCGGGCTGTTATGCTGTCTGTAAAATACACATCATATTTAAATGTTATGCCTAATGTACTGTTACTGGTAGGACTGAGTTGTTGTTGTTTAGTGCCTGGGTGGAGTAAGTTTCTGACAGATGACAACTATACTGGGGATCTTTTTATAGGTGTTTTGTGAATTTACATACTATTATCTGTCCACTTTTGTGGTTTTTTTATCTGATTGCAGATTTTTTGCAATGTTGGAGGTATTGGTATTATGTTTTCTGTCTGGTCTATTTTCCAGACCTTGGCTCCATTATACACAAGTTCCTTAGCTGTTATGGATAGCCAAGGAGCAGGATTAGTCTTAATTTTCTTTTTTCCTAAGTTGGGTTTATTCATTCAGAATATTTACAAAACATAATGAATTGAAGTACAGCTTGCTCTGGCAGTAGTGTTTTAAGGATGGACCAATTTATCATATGTACAGTAGAAATAAAGCTTTTTTCATATTTACATAGATTTTGAGTAAGTTTAAGAAGTTACGGTTTTGATTGGTAGAGAATCTGCATAGACAGGTAAATGATTAATGAGCATTGCTAGGAGTGTTCCATATGATATCCATATGGTAGGGTCAAAAACTAGAATTCAGTCAAGAATAGTCTGTCTGTCTGTGTCTTTTGGCTTTTCCCGGTTAGGGGTCGCCACAGCGGAACTCCATTCCGCTAATGATTGGTAGTTGATTTTTACGTAACGAGTTACCAGCTCTGATGCACAACCTTCAACGAAGGTACGCCCATTCACGCATGTCTCCATGCAGAAGACGTTCTAGCTGAGAATCAAACCGGACAGCGTCTTACTGTGAGGTGACAATGCTACCACAGCACCACACTTGTCATATGTTTAAATATACCTTGTTGTGGTGCTAATAAGTTGGGCAAATTCACACAGTATTGGGTCAGGGGATGCAAAGTTGGTAGTGAGATTCTACCAGTCTATGTTTATATCTCCAAAGATTGTTTCTTGTGGAATATTAGATGAAATCCAAGATAGAATATCTTCCAGAATATACACTGCCACTGAATCTTTTGTCTTGTCCAAGTCTGTCAGGTGCTTTCAAATGAGATTTTAAGTATCCTTATTTGGCTTTTGCTATTTTTTTTTTTTTTGATTTTGCTAGCTGACTACTTTGGGTTATTTTCTAGGTGACATGACACCCAAAAAATGTCCCAAACAGATGCATCTGCAAGGCAGATTACCTCAAAGGATTATCACTTGAAGAGTCTTTTTGTTTAGAGGAAAATCACAGTGTGTTGACTGCAAAAATTTTAGGATGGTTAATAAAAAATGCTTGTAAAAACTAAGAATTTAAAAGCTTTTATCGATTGTAGTCAAATTGATCACTTTAACAGGATCATTTGCCTTTCTCCCATTGGGCAGCCATTTGGCTAGTGTTCTTTACTCAAAGAAGCCACCTAAAAGCCTCCTAGAAGTTGCATAAGTTACATATATGGGCAGCCTTAGAAAAGTTGTGATTGTAAAAGTAGTGTCTGGAAAGCTAGAAATTATTACAGTCTTGTCAGTCCTGCTATTACAACCTTGTCAGTCCTTGAAGTGTCTGACCTGGTGAGGCCTAGGTTCTTCTCTCACCTATGACCCTATTTAGTGATAGCCCTCCCATGCAAGTGTCTCTGGAGGCAGGCAGTAGACGTGCAGTCTGTATAATTGTCCTGCACCACTGCTAAAATGCCAGTGCCTGGGTGTCCCTGAGATGGAAACTGCTTTTCTTTTTCATGGTCTACATGTGTCACCTCCCCCAATGCAGACCAGTGAATTTGTTTTTCTAACTATTTTGCTAAATTATTTACTCTAGGGTACTATTTTTTTGTTTGGCAGCCATCTCCGTGGCTGCCAGCCCACTGACTTTCCTGACATGCAAGACTCAGATGCTTATTTTACTGATGTTAGCCATGAATGTTGGCAGTATGACTGGTATAGGGAGAGAGCTAGCTGATATGGCAAGAAGGAAGGTTGGTATTTTGTGTGTGCAAGAGACCAGATGGAAGGGGAGTAAGGCTAGGTGTATCGTAGACGGGTTCAAATTGTTTTATCATGGTGTGGATGGGAGGAGAAATGGTGTAGGGGTTATCCTGAATGAACAGTATGCTAAGAGTGTTTTTGAGGTGAAAAGAGTGTCGGATAGAGTGATGTTTATGAAGCTGAAAATTGATGGTGTAATGATGAATGTTGTTAGTGCATATACTCCACAAGTTGGGTGTGCGATGGATGAGAAAGAAAAATTTTGGAGTGAGTTGGATGACGTGGTGATGACTGTTCCCAAGGGTGAGAGTGTGGTGATTGGAGCAGATTTCAATGGGCATGTTTGTGAAGGGAACAGAGGGGATGAGGAAGTGATGTGTAGGTATGGTGTTAAGCAAAGGAATGCAGAATGTCAGATGGTAGTGGATTTTGCAAAAATGATGGACATGGCTGTGGTGAATACATATTTTAACAAGAGGGAGGAGCACAGGGTGACATACAAGAGTGGAGAAAGATGCACACAGGTGGATTATATCTTATGTAGAAGGGTCAGTCTGAAGGAGATTGGAAATTGTAAAGTGGTGGTAGGGGAAAGTAGTTAGGCAGCATAGGATGGTGGTTTGTAGGATGACATTGGTGATCAAGAGGAGGAGGAGGAGTGTGAGGGAAGCACCAAGGATCAAATGGTGGAAACTGAAAAAGAGTAATTGTGAGGTGGAGTTCAGGGAAGAGTTAAGACAGGCACTGGGTGGCAGTGAAGCGTTACTGAATAGCTGGGTAACTACAGCAGAGCTAGTAAGATAGATGGCTAGAAAGGTGCTTGGTGTGACATCTGGAAAAAGGAAGGAGGACAAGGAGACCTGGTGGTGGAATGAGGAAGTACAGGAGAGTATGCAGAGAAAAAGGTTGGCGAAGAAGAAGTGGGATTGTCAGAGAGATGAAAGTAGACAGGAGTATAGGGAGATGAGGTGCATGACAAAGAGAGAGGTGGTGAAGGCTAAGGATAAGGCATATAAAGAGTTGTATGAAAGGTTGGACACTAAGGAGGGAGAAAATAACCTGTACCGATTTGGCTAGACAGGGGGACCGAGCTTGTAAAGATGTGCAGCAGGTAAGGGTGATAAAGGATAATGAGGGAAACGTACTCATAAGTGAGGAGTGTGTGTTGAACAGATGGAGAGAGTACTTTGAGGGGCTGATGAATGAAGAGAATGAGAGGGAGAGAAGGTTGCAAGATGTGCAGATAGTGAATCATGCAGTGCAGTGGATTAGCAAGGAGGAAGTAAGGATAGCTATGAAGAGGATGAAGAATGGAAAGGCTGTTGGTCCAGATGGCATACCTGTGGAAGCATGGAGGTGTTTAGGTGAAATGGCAGTGGAGCTTTAATGAAATCTTGGAAAGTGGGAGGATGCCTGAGGAATGGAGAAAGTGTTTTGGTACCGATTTTTAAGAATAAGGGTGATGTGCAAAGCAGTAGCAACTACAAAGGGATTAAACTGGCCAGTCGCAGCATGAAGTTATGGGAAAGAGTAGTGGAAGCTAGGTTAAGAAAGGAGGTGATGATTAGTGATCAGCAGTATCGTTTCATGCCAGGAAAGAGCACTACAGATGCGAGGTTTGCTCAGAGTGTTGATGGAGAAGTACAGAGAAGGTCAGAAGGAGCTGCATTGTGTCTTTGTGGACTTAGAGAAAGCATATGACAGGGTGCCTAGACAGGGGTTGTGGTATTGTATGAGTAAGTCGAGAGTGTCAGAGAAGTATGTAAGAGTGGTACAGGATATGTACAAGGGTAGTGTGACAGTGGTGAGATCTGCCGTGGGAGTGACGGATGCATTTACGGTGGAGGTGGGATTACATCAAGGATCAGCTCTGAGCCCTTTCTTATTTGCAATGGTGATGGACAGGTTGACAGACAAGTTCAGACAGGAGTCCCTGTGGACTATGATGTTTGCAGATGACATTGTGATTTGTAGTGAGAGTAGGGAACAGGTGGAGGAGATCCTGGAGAGGTGGAGATATGCTCTAATGGGAAGAGGAATGAAGTTCAGCAGGACTAAGACAGAATATATGTGTGTGAATGAGAGGGAGGATAGAAGAATGGAGAGGATTCAGGGAGTAGAGGTGGCGAAGGAGGATGAGTTTAAATACTTGGGATCAACAGTTCAGAGTAATGGTGAGTGTGGAAGAGAGGTGAAGAAGAGAGTACAGGCAGGATGGAGTGGGTGGAGAAGAGTGTCAGGAGTGATTTGTGACAGACAAGTACCAATAAGAGTGAAAGGGAAGGTCTACAGGAGGGTAGTTAGACCAGCTATGGTATATGGGTTGGAGACAGTGGCATTGACAAAAAGGCAGGAGTCGGAGCTGGATGTGGCAGAGTTTAAAGATGTTAAGATTTGCACTGGGTGTGACGAGGGTGGACAGGATTAGGAATAAATATATTAGAGGGTCAGCCCAGGTTGGAAGGTTTGGAGACAAAGCCAGAGAGGCAAGATTACATTGGTTTGGACATGTGCTGAGGAGGGATGCAGAGTATGTTAGGGAAAAAGATGCTATGGATGGAGCTGCCAGGCAACAGGAAAAGAGAAAGGCTTAAGATAAGGTTTATGGATGTGGTGAGAGGACATGCTGGTGGTTGGTGTGACAGAGCAAGATGCAGAGGACAGGAAGAAATGGAAACCCTAATGGGAGCAGCCGAAAGAAGAAGTAGCCATGAAGATACTAAGGGATTTCTTCCTGTTTCCTTTGATTGCAGGAGGTACACCAAAGAATATTTGGACATTCTCCATAAAGTGACTACTTGTGTTATCCCAAACCCCAACAACATCTGCTTCAGGTATTGCAAGCCAACAAAAGAGGAAGATGACAACTGATCTCTTCAGATTCTGAACTGGAAGAAGAGGATTTAGCCTGCTCTCATCAGTTTCAGTTTCCTGTGGGTTTTGACACAGACTGTGAATCTTATAAAAGAATTGTGGTTTGAACACAATTGTCTACTCATAGGTAGGTACTAGGCTATCGGCCCAAGGGCCTAGGTAAGCCTAGCCAACAACGTTCCCTGGCTTACGCCACCCAAGAAAGTTATTTTCCTGTGCCACTGTCGAACAGAGACACAGAAGTGATCCCCGGGCTGTATTTCCTATTTCCCATCCACTCATCAAGATTTTTCTTGAAGAGTGCTAATGAAGAACTTTGCTTGACATAGATGGGTAGTCTGTTCCAGAGTATGGGAAGTCTCTGGGACAGGAATCTATCCCTCCAGCATGTCCTGTTTATTGTGGTGACGAGGTTTAGGTCCCTAGAGCGTGTAGCTCGGAGGGATTGGGATTTCTTTGTGTAGCATGTCCAACAGATCTGGGTTTGAAATAGCTTTATATATTAGGCAGAGATCACCTCGAAGTAGGCGATATGCTACGGAGTAAAGCTGGAGTTTTTTGAGACGGTCAGTGTAGGGCATTTGTTTGAGGCCAGTAATCCTCCTTGTGAGGTACTTCTGTGGCCTTTCCAGCTGCTGCAGATGTCTTGTGTGGTACATTCCAAAAGGGGCATTGTAATCTACAATGGGTCTAATGAGTGTTGAGTAGAGGGGAACAATGACCACTTTTTTCCTGGATGAGAACCCTTTTATGATGAGGTGTGCCACATAGAAGGACTTCCTGACTACTGTGGCGATGTGACTATCAAAGGAGAGACTACTGTCCACCTGGGTCCCAAGGTCTCTTATCACACATTCGGTGTTAAGTAGATTGCTGCCTGTGTGGTAGTTCATGGGTACAGAGTTTTTACCAAAGGGGATGACACTGCACTTTTTGGCATTGAGCTTGAGGCCATGGCTCTGACACCAGGCATCTGTCTCAGCGAGACCCTTCTGTAGGATGCCCACATCATTTGGGGACTTCACTATGGCTCCTAGTTTGCAGTCATCTGCGAACTTCGTTAGCCAGAGGCCTTCTGTGTTAGCCTGCACTTCAGAGAATTGGATACCAAACAGGAGAGGTCCCAGGACTGAACCCTGTGGTACTCCACTTGTCACTGGTTTGAGGTCAGATCTGGAGTCGGCAACTTTTACAGTGTGGGTTCTGTCGGCGAGCCAGTTGGCAACGCATCTTGTGACGTTGGGATTTATACCTATTTTAGTGAGTTTAGCTATAATTCCAGAATGGGGGATGGTGTCAAAAGCTTTGGTGAGGTCAAGATAGGCTGTGTGAATCACCTTATCCTCATCTACGGCTTTGGTGACTGCCTCAAAGAAGTTGATCAGGTTCAGGAGGCATGATCTGCCTTTCACAAACCCGAACTGGGTGGGATCCAGAGTTTGGAGGTTACCAATGTCTTTGTTTATGAGTTCCATGATGATACGTTCCATGGCCTTGCAGACCAGGCTCATCAGGCTAATAAGGCTAATAGGGAGATAGTTCCCGGGATCAGTGGTGGTTCCCCCTTTGTGGAGTGGGATAACTTTGCTGTGGGCCATTCAGTGGGCACAAAGCCTGATGCGAGGCTGTTATTGAACATGGTGCTTAAGTGGGGAGCCAGTTCGTTCTGAAGTTCATGTAAAACGCAGCCTGGGATGTTGTCCAGTCTCATGGATGCTGTGTTTTTGGCTTTAGAGAGTGCAGCTTTTACCTGTGATTACAGGGACTTTGCATTCTTCCTATATAGATATGGGCCCTTTATGTTTTGGACTCTTAGGATTTGAGGAGTCCAAGACTTTAGCCATCTCATCTCCTGTAATACAGACTTTCAGGTATGTCTTTTAAAGTGTTCCCCTAGAGATTGTTACTCGACCTTCAGCTAACAGGAAACCTGAAGTTTTCTGTAAGTTTCCTTTAGCTGAGCTTGCAGCAATGGGGCTCATTAGGTTCTTCTGTATGTTAAAAACTAGTTTCTAGATTAGACACTTTTCCCATGATAGGGAGAGTGTGCTGAGCAGGTTCAAAAAGAAAGTTTGCACCTTGGCTACATTTGAGTATTAAAGCTGTTAACTGCCAAATTCCTATAATTCATTTTCAAGGAGCTGTCATGAAACAAGTGCATGAAAGGGGTATTACTAAGGAAACTGTTAGAAGACTCCTCAGACTTACCCATCTACAAAGTTAGGCAGAGTGTTCAAGTTGGTTATCATACTGTAGTTATTTAACCTGTAAAACAGAGGTATGTTAGTAGATCTGTTTGTGTCTTTGGCTTGTAGTTGTTGGCACTGTTTTTTAACAGTGTATTTCCAACTTCTGAAATGTTATTATGGGTGATTTACTTGATACAGTTGTCCTACATTTCTGCAGTGATTAAGTTTAGTGTGCTAACAGTGCTGAACAAGGATCAGTATATACATAACCATAACATAATCATAACAGTCATATTTTTCTTGTTTTGGTAGCCAATGTGATCCATATTTTAGCACAGCAGCTAAACTTTCTGTTGAGAATGCTGAATTTACAGTAGCTACACCATGTAATCTTTCCTGTTATAGTTCACATCATGGAATATTAAGAAGGCAGTAGTGTATGTTTTATGTAATATCCACTGTAAGTGGTATGTTTGAATTATACCACTGAATTATCAGTTAGGCATAGTGGTACGGCTTTTGGAACTCTCTTGATTTTAGATTGACATATTTTCTTAACAAAATCAAATCTGTTTAGTGGTGCAAGCTTTATTAAACAATAAAATTAACCATACCAAAAGATTCTTTCTTCCTCACTAGCTGTGTGGAGCCCAGTGTCTACAGACCTACTCTACTGCAAAATAAAGTAATCCTATTTCCGACTCTATGTAATTGTTTAATGGGTGGTGCTATGATTTTTAATACTCAAAACGTAAAAAGTAAAATGAAAATACTTTTCCCAAACCTTTGCTATAAACGGGATGTTGTCTGTTGGCCATACACAGTTGAAATAAGTAACTAACTAAATAAAACATCAAGTCATCAAATCTTTCATCACAAAACACAAGCATATGAAACTGAGTATTTTGAGCTGCACACATGTTGTAAGTCGTTTCCATTTGTTGGCTTATAGTTTTATGTGTTCTCTTAAAGCGATAAGACTCCCTGGGATGTAACGCTGCAGCAGATGACCATTATTTTGCACTTACGACTTGTTCCATTTCTTTTTTGACTTTCATTTTCCTTTCTATTGCAGGATTGATTGTGACCTTATAAATGAACTCTGTTGTAAGCACTACTCTGGTCATTCAACAAGGTAAGATACCATTTTAAGATTTTTAATTAATAACCTGTCCTCCTTTTAGTCGAAATCAACAAAGAAACCGATTCTTCTGAGATTTTTAGCTTAGTCAAGCTGTATTTTTTATGCTGAAAGTGCTTTTGAAAGCTGTATTTGCTTATGGACATATTTATACCAGTGTTTGGATCCAGCAGTCAGTCAACATGCAGCACTGCACATAACAGTAGTCATGATACAAAAAGGTGGCACGACAGGGTGATTCCAAGTGTTGATGCTCCCTGCACTCAGAACATTTCAGTAATACTGCAAGAACTATAAGACATTCACTGGCTGTCTGTTAATACATTATGCGATTATTCCAAGTATAATACTGCTTGCCTGAAATCATACACTGCCACATCAGACCAATGACTAAGTTAGATGTTTTAGTAGTCCAGTTTGCCCAAAGTGTCATTGTTTTGCATTTTTTTTTTTTTTTTGTGAAGCAGCATGTATTGAAGGCACGAGTCAAATTTGAGTGATAATGTTCCCTTCACATATAATGGGCTTTTTTCAATTGTGTTGCCAAAATGCCCAGGGAGAAGAGACAGACTCTACAAAAGTTTTCTTCACTAGTTACCACTGAGGGTTAAAGGCAAGATTAGCTGGATCCCTGATCTCTACAATGGTACCCTGATTTGTTTGTGCCTTCTAGATTATAACATAAAATTTTCCCTATTGCCCCATCTGGAAGTGAAGATAATTTAGATCTCAAAGAAGTCAAAAGGACTTGTCATTGCATTACCCTGCCTCCAGAATTTTCATTCTGCCTGAACTTAAAGATCCCTTCTCCTGATAGGACTAGAAGGGCAGTTCAGAGAGACTGGCCACGGATTCTTATTTAGTGGAATAAGAACTTGCACAGAAGCCAAACCCAGAAGTGACAGAATTCCCAAAAAAGGGAATGTTTAACAGTAAAAGGCAGTCACATGCCCATTTACTCCAGCAAGAAACCACCTTATGTACTGTTTGCCAAGCCATATTAAAGCAGTGCACAGAAGAGTAGGATGAATGACCAGGAGGGACAAAACCCAGCCAATAGAAACTAAGTGGAGCTTAAGTGAGCCACCCTGTCAGCTACTGTCTGTCAAAAGTGATGGATTATGGAAGGGAATATGCACCCCTGGTTCAGCAGTATGCAGTCCAGTCCTGGGTTTACCTCTGAACCCAACATCAAGAGTTCCAAACATATGCAGACCTATCCCCAGCCATCTGAAGGAACTGCAGTCATCCTGCAAGGATGATTGTTGTGCCACCTCCAAGGAAGGTGGGAAGCTATAGTGGCCTATTCTGTAACTATGTCCATGCCTGCCTAGGCTGAGATGTGTATCTACATGGGAATGGACAGTTCACATGGGGAGCAAAAGCTTTCAGCCAAGAACAGGCTGGTGGAGCCTCAAAGAGATCCTATGACCAGATGTGTGGTCATTCAGCTGAATTACAGCTAGGGAAGAACATGTTGGAGACCCCATGGGAAACCTCACATTAATCCTAGGTAGAACAACCCATGCTTGTACTTTAACAAGAGGACATCTGAGGGGAAACCTTCCCTCCAGTCTTCAGTTTTTGAGATGAACACTTGGATAGTCTCTAGAGACTGAGGAACTTAAAATGGTTACCCTCACCAAGAAGGTAAATGCATTAAAAACTCTGACTTGGATTTGCCATGAAGATACCCCCCAAAAAGCAGGCGTACAAGCATCCCATAATATTTCTTCTTCACCCTACAAGGAAAGAGAAGCAAGTCTTAAGAACCCAGAGAGTAGGAGGGTCTCAAAAAAGGACTGAGCTAAGCAGTTTTCTTGTTCTGGAGGGAGGGGTGACCCTCCAACTCCTGTGAAGGTAAGGGATTAGCCTCAGAAGACCTCTGCATAATCATGTCTGGGCCTGCTTCACTGCAACAAAGAAGGTATGAAGATGACAAAAGAGAAAAGAACAAAATCCAGAACAACCTAGAGAAAGTCCAGTGATAAATGACAAAAGCCTGTCTTCAAAGCAAAACTATTTAGCCCATAAAAGTTCTCTGTGATGTTTCAGTTAATGCCTTTAAGGTTAAGTGAATCATCAGAGGGGTATTTTATGGAATGAATAGTTCTGTATTGATTGACTTTCTTTTGCTATTTATCAAGAGAAAAGAACCAGCATAAGAGGAGCAAACAGAGACAGATAATGGGTGTTTCTTTTCTTAATGTGAGCAAGGAGAAGGAAAAGAGCCCCAGTGTAGACCACTTAGATCTTTCAGCTAGCTCTGATGTTAAGGTTGGCCTTGTGCTTAGGGTTCCATTGGAGCCTTTTCTTTACGCTAGGAGTGAAAGAAGACAGATTGTAAGGTAATAGACAGCCGCAACAGTAGGGGGTCTGCTTCCTACTAAGGAAGACATTAAACAAGAACTTCAACCCTTGCCGTTTAATCTTTCTGACGTCAGAACGAATACTTAACAGTAGACTGATAAGCTTCTTTCCTATAAGAGCGTGACCAAACCATTTAATGCAGAGTGTCTTTTAGTTACTCAGGGAAAAAATTTCCATTTCTTGAGTTTGAAGCAAATGCTTAATCTTATCACAGGCTGAAATAGAGTCTGTGTTGATTAGGTACTAAAGCAGGAATATCATCAGCTCTGCCTTGGACCTTTACTCAGTGTCCACAACTACCATACATGCTAGTTATTTAATAGTGATTCCTTACTACTGTGAAGATTTAGAATTGAGAGGTGAACAATGCAGTGATCCTAACTTTGTACAGGAGCTTGGAGGGTCTTGATTCTGAGAATGCCTGGCCTGAGATAAGTAAGCAGAAGGTAAAGGATTAGGTACCCATCTGCAACATAAATAAGACATGTTGGAGGGACAGGTATGTGTGTCAGAGACCACATCTTGTCTGGAACAGGCATCTGTCCACATTAAGTAGAGTTTCTCCCTGCACGTATTCAAGCATAGCTTGAATCAATGAATGTGGAATCTTAAATTTACCCATGGTCTTACGCCTGTGTTCCTGTTAGAAAGAGGAAACTTGTAAATGCTTGACCACTCATACCCAAGGTATACCCCTATAAAATAACTGGTATCAAAACCTGTCAAATACATTTGTGATGCATGTCTAGGCTTAAAAAAACCCTTTAAAATCATTAGCCTAATAATCATTTATGCACCTATTAAATGGCTTGCATCTCTGACTCCTCATTAAAGTTTTCCATACCTGACAATTTATATCCGAGAATATGCATTTTTTCGTAATGCTTTTGCAGAAGGTGTTTTGCAGGTGGGACTTCTCAGCTGCTTATCAGTATTATCAAATTCATATTCACTAAAATGGGTGTTAGCAGATATTGGACAAAAAAAAAAGCAGAAAAAACATTTTTCTATCCCCAATGTCTCCAGTCCTTGGAATATTTAGCTCTGCATTTAACACACATTTCTATTCACTGATGTTTGGCAGCTTTGGAATTTTCAATTTTTGTGTACAAATTCCCTTCCACTGTTTAGAGTTTGGCAAAATAAGAATATTTAGTTGAGTGTGCGTACCCCACAGGAAACTGGGTTTCTGTATTTCAGCAAAATATAAATTCTTTGGAAACTAAGACAGTATTGTGAATGTCAACTCACTGAACTTGTGTACAAATGTAGTAGCTCAAAAGACTGTATTACACACACACACACACACACACACACACACACACACACACACACACACACACACACACAATCATTTTCTTGACTACTGTGTAAAGTCTGTACCATGGGAAACAAAAAAAAATTACCCATTATGTGAGGAACAAGTTCTACACATTCCATCTTGTGGACTGCAGACACTTTACTGTGCACCTTTAATCAGCCAGCTAAGGTTACTCCAGTTTGAAGAAAATACTATTCTGTATAGCAGCCTCAGATGGAATAGGCTCTTCAGCTTTCTGGACCATTCTTGTACTGTATATGTCATAATATACTCCCTGCCCAGAATCTTGTAAGTAAAGAACTGCTTCATTGTTCTGTAGCACAAAGAAACTGCAGTTTGAGCAAATATGATTCCTTTAGAAATTGTCTTCAGACTGCTGTGTTTGAAAAAGTTCTGTTCTGACAGAGGAGATTCAAGAAACTGTCAGTCTGCCATACAGTGATCCATTGTCAACAATAATCTGGTGTTAGAATCTGTATAAACTCTATGGGCACTAGGGCCAGCTGTGCAGATTTTTTTCTTTGTACATTTGTTAGAGACTGCCATATGGTGGCATCATAAATTGACTTGGCTTTAGACAGGCAGCCCATTACCACTCTTCCATTTCTTTCCTACAATTATAGGTCAACAGTTACATAATTTTTGACATCTTTACTTGTAGACTAGTTTTTGTTCTGCTCAAAAAACTTTTCTCCTCTTGTGAAATTATATTTTTTTCCATTGTGGTTCCTGTGATGCCCCACCACTGGCCCAGGAGCCTCAATCCTCACCACTAGCCCCAATGGGGACATACATTGGGAGTATGACAGGTACACACACAGCATTTCCAGATGCAGCTCTCTGCATCGAGTGTAGTTTCCCTTAAGAGCACACAGAGACCAGAGTCAGTCCGGGGCTGGTTTCTCCATCTTTCTGCAGATCCCCAGTAAGACTCCCCACTGGCTCAGTTGTAGAGTTGAGATCTCAGCTGAATGTCCAAGCCAAGATCTCCAGCATGCTCTCTGTCCAACCAGACATGCACACTCTTGGAGATTTGTTTTACACCCACACCTGGGAAAGGGTGGCATAAGTTTACTAGTTATGCCTCCTTCTGCCCAGACTATAAGGCAGTTATTACTGCCACCAGCCAACTCTTTATCAGCTACTTTAAGGCCCTTAACAAAGCGTGTCCAATCATGTTGTGTAATGTTACTGTTAATATAAATAGTAGTTTGACCAAGAGCAAGGCTATTCGGAGTGTCCTGCACAGTGTCACCAAATAAATATGCAAGTACTCTCAGAACTTAAGTATGTCTCATGAAGATCAGCCACAATGAAAGGTTTAAATATATTTAATAATACATAATAAAAGAGCAAGAAAAGACTCTGTATATATTTACAGTGATATCAGAGTTCAAAAATCACAGGAAATATTTAAAACAACATTGCAGGACAGTCTCAAATAAATAAAGAAAAATATCTAAGCTAAGCTTTGTATATTCTTGACTATTTCTAAGAGAATTCTATAACCTAGTACACTTACTTAATTAGAGCAGCAAGGCAGATGTGGTGAGTGGATCTTGATGTTGTCACATCAATCAAAGACAAAATACAGAATGCCATCTCTCACTAAGAGACTTTCCAAATTAATATTTCAAATATTACTGCTGGAATACCTTGCAGAATACCATAATTTCTTGTCATCTGACTATATCCAAGGTGAAAAACAACCATTGATGCAGCTGGTAGCATTTGGCATCTACCTGTGAAAATGCATAGACAAAGGCTTTTCTTCAGATCTAAGGTAGATCATGGAAGTAATAAAACACTTCCAAGACAATACAGAAAGCTCCCTAGTTTTAGAAATTGTGTGTTGCTGCACTGAAACTGAAAGATAACACTTTTTATGGCCTGCCCATAAAGTAATTGAATTTCAGATATTTTTCTGAAGTTAACCTCCTGTATTCCAGTTTCCATTGTTAAAATATATACATCTAAAGAGTTATAATAGTACAGGTACATTTCTGTTCTATTCCAGTAGGGCATGCTGTGGTTATATTTCAAACACTTTGCAAATACTTCAAGCAGTTTGATGTACACATGACATACAGTTCTAATACATTTGTAACACAAGCATCTTGTATACATCATGTTGATATTCATAAATGACATATAATTATTTACAAAATTCCAGATAGCTGGGCTATCTGGACATTTCACCCAGCAAGAAGTTAAAAAAGTGCTCTTATAGCAAGTGTATAGAATTACAGTTGACCTTTTTGGGGGGGTCTAAGACCAGTTTACTTAGCTTGTTAATAAATGGTAGTGAATCTATATTACATGTTCAAGGTGGCATTAAAAAAAATATGTTGTTGGTATGCGTCATACTTTCCAGAGTGTGTTTCTAGTTTCCATTTCTGTTTTGCTTTACTCATTACCAAATACTGTTAATGCACATCAGAAGAGAATGATTATGCGTATTTTGGACCCACTGTGATTTGCTCCCTGCAGCTTTACCTGTAAGCTGTGCTTCAACTGGTGCCATTGCAACACAGGCAGGGAATAGTAGTTTGTTGAGGTGTTAGCTATACTGCCAAGTGTCATTCTGCTGTCACTGACTAGTTTCCTAAGGGACTTCTGTAGTCTAGAATTGAGATTTTCAAATGATTGATTTATTGTTTGGAAATTATGGCTATTTTCGGCTATAACACTGATACCAAGCAAGCAGATACTTGAAGATGCAACTTAAATTTTGCAGTGAATACATTAAAAATAAATTAGGCGGGTGAAATGAAAACAATGTATGGAGCACCCATTTTTGATGCCACAAATCCCACTATTCCCCA
Source organism: Protopterus annectens (assembly GCF_019279795.1). Classification (NCBI taxonomy): domain Eukaryota; kingdom Metazoa; phylum Chordata; order Ceratodontiformes; family Protopteridae; genus Protopterus; species Protopterus annectens. Next base: position 550,972,584 of record NC_056745.1, on the reverse strand, counting down.
GTAAGAAATAAACTTTTTTTTAATTTTCAAGACTCAGGTCCCCAATTAGAGATACTCAATATTAACATGGCACACAAGAGAAGAAAATTATCCCCATTTGGGAGTATGATGAAAAAAGGTTCACCACCCCTGAATAAACTTAAAATAAGTTAAAATTAAAACCGGATGTTAGATGTAACAGAAAACACTATAAGTTAATACAAGGACTACCATTTCTTCTTAACCAACAACTTTTTCTCCACTCCTCTTAATAATTTGTTTTAATCCTTTTGGCCTCTTTCTAGCCTGATCATTATGCAGCAGTCTGTGACCTTTGGTCTCATTCCTTCACCCAATCTATCCAGGCATTATACTTGTGTCACTGTATGGAGTGCACCCCTTTCATCATTAGGGGTTACTTCCCAGAGCTTTCATTCTAAATGTTTGTAAGAGCCACCTGCTCAAAGGGTGTCATCCTTGGCTGTGTTTGGGTTTTACTTTCTCTGTCTTGCACTCCCCATGTTGGCCGTGAAGCATGGTGCTTTGTCCTGTTGTACTGATTCAAGTACACACTTTCATATGTCCATGCTGCTTGGCTGCAGCATGCACACTCCTTATTTTAGCTTAAGCTAACATTTTCCCTTTGCCTGAACCTGCATTCCTGCTTTGCCAGAACTTACCCTTCATGGTTTTCTTGCAAGGTTCTCTATTACATGTACAAGACCCAAAATTGTGCATCCCAAATGTTTGAATATAAAAAGTCAAGTGCAATTCTGACTAAAAACTGAATTTTGAAGTTCACAGTTAACAACATTAAGACATCTTTGCACAAGGAGCTTCACCCCCACCTCCCACAATCCATGACATGAGGCTTCTGTTCCTCCCACCTTGGTACTTACATATATTAACTCTGAGATTGCTGTACCTCAGAGTAGGAAGATATTTCTTGGTACTGTAACTTCTGACTTAGTGTAAACTCCACAAAATTCATACTTGTAGCTCTGGTGTTTGGAAGAGTAGATTCATAGGTAAGTACTAGATAATCTGTCTGCAGGCCATTAGAAGCCTAGCCAGTAACCCATATTCATAATTTCCCTCCAGCTTCAAGGAGGGCAGTACTATTTATTTTATTTTATTTATTTTACATTTGTTAACCGGGCTAGTCCAGCTGGATACATGTCCATTTTCAGTGGAGGCCTGAGGAGAAAAGCTCCACTACAGTACTAAATAAACATTAAAGATAAAACTAAAATATTTTCAAAATATACAGAAATAAACTAAAGTAAAATGAAACATAAAAATTACCAAGGTATGATAGAATAAACATACAAATTGAAACTACTGCAATTATGTATGGCATATAACTACATTTCTAGCATGGACAGAGATTAAGTTAACGTTACATACACAGTTGCAATATAAGGAAGGTTGAAGAATAAGTTCTTTTTGCGAATGGAAAAAGAGCAGTCAAGCTAGGAGAGGAGGTCTAATTTGCTAAAGTGAGGGAGTAAGAAGAAATGGGTATAGAGGGAAAAGATAGTATGGGAATAAAGGAAAGGAAAAGAAAAAAAGGGTTAGTCAGGGTTATGGCAAGAGCATAGCCAGTGGTTGGAAAGGAAGAGTTTTAGGTTAGTTTTGAATAGTGGGAGAGATGTAAGGGAAGTAAGGTCATTTGGTAGTTGGTTCCATATTTTACCCACTGAGTTGGAAAATAAGGTGTCACCTGCTAAGTTATTAGATAAAGAAATATGAGTCAATATTTTGTTGGATGAGCGTAGGCTCCTCAGATTGTTATAAGGCTTTATGAGGGTGGAGAGCATAGGAGTGTTATCAGGGTGGTAAAGGGCTTTGTGGACAATAGTAAGTTGGTTAAATGTTATTAGTTGAGGTAGCTCTAGCCAGCCTAGATTTTTTAGGTTTAGACAGTGGTGAGTCCTTTATGGAGAGTTTTGGGCAAATCTGGCAATATTGTTATAGGCTGTGGATAGTTTGTTGAGATTATATTTGGAGAGATTAGTATAAATGGGGGAGGCATATAATAGGGTAGATATTAAGTGGGTTCTAGCTATAGTAGTTCTGGCTTCAGGAGTTAGGAAAGATTTGATTCTGTAGAGAGAACCTAGTTTTCTGTTAGTAGATTTAATTGTAGCGTTTATGTGGTTATCAAATTTTAGTTGATTGTCAATTGTAATACCTAAGAGTTTGGTGGTAGGTTCTGGACTGATAAGGGTACCATTATTGGATGTAAGTATGAAGTTAAGGGAGGGAGACAAATGAGTGGGTGTAAAAAGCAGGAGTTTGGTTTTCTTAGGGTTGAGGAGGAGACAATGGTTAGAGAACCAATGCTCAATAGTTGTGAATGTCTTTTGTGTAAGAGTGAAGTTCAGATTGTGTTGAGGCAGAGCAAATAATGGTGGTGTCATCTGCATATTGAATGCAAGTTGATAGAGGGGTGGCTAGATGGAGGTCGTTAATAAAAATGGAGAACAGTAGAGGACCTAGAATAGACCCCTGTGGAACCCCTATAGAGGTGGGGAGGAGGTCAGAGAGATGGTTATGCCAGAGAACAGCCTGTTTTCGGTTATCAAGGTAGGATGTGAACCAGTTTATGGCAGGATTGTCAAGAGAGAGAGAGATTTTAAACGATGGAGGAGCAGTTGATGATTGACCATGTCAAATGCTTTGGACAGGTCTGGAGCCTGAGATACAAGATACTAGATACTAGTTACACTGAAGAAAATTTGAGGCTGTCCATCCAAGTATCTTGGTTTACCTTGAAGGTGAAAAGGGTGCTATTCTGTTTGACATGTATTGGAAGATGTCCTTCTATTCATATACTGCTGTATCCATTACATGAGGGAGTCTGCCTCCAGTTGATTCATACATCCGGCTATTTTACAAAAGATAAATGCTACTGTAAAGGTACGTGCGACGGCCCGCATCACTCAGGGTACATCAGACATAAGTGGATGTCGGGTATAAAGCAGACGTCAGCACGCAATTACCTCATAACTTTTCTACTGCCTGTTTGACTGCTAGCTCCAGTTGTCGTTCGCTTGCAAAAGTGACCTCATGCCTGTTCATGTTCAGATAGAAAGCCCCATAGGAGTTTTTGTTACTTTCTTGCTACTGTGCTGTGGATTAATGTTATGTAGAAAGGGCAAGTGTTGGTGTGAAAGGCAAATTCCACATAAAGACTCTCACAAGCTCTGTTTATTCTGTCTAGGCCCAGACCATGATCATACCACTTGCGAGATCTGTAAGACCTTTGTACCCAAGACCCTTAGGAGCCGACTCACCACTCTTAAAGTATACTTGGAGAACCAGCATTTGAAACGCCTAACTAGAAACATGGACCTCTAATGGTCAGGAACTTCAGAGGAGCCACCGACAAAAAAGTCCAAGAAGCCTCAGCCTGAAACTACGACTGCATCCTCTCTTCCGACCGCACCTCTCGAGGCTGATGAAGGCCTGGAGACCAAGTTGGAATCCACAGACCTTCCACTGATGAATACCCGGGGGGGGAGCCATTAAGGAGGCTGCCAGCACGTCACAGAGGGAGTCGCAGGTCACCACAGCTTATGTCCGTGTGGGGTTTCCCAAATTGCCATCCGAGAAGACGCTCTGTCGGACATCGTAGAGTGTTGTCTGACATCTGGTCCTCCTACTCTTCATAGCATTTTAGACAGCTCTGCGTCAGAGGGCCCCAAAAAGAAGAAAGAAAGGACTAAATCTACCCTTCCTTCCCAACAGACTGTGCCATCAGATCAAGTTTCTGACTGGCAGGCCTTTAGCCAAGGCATATTTAACACCTTCATGGCCTTACATTAGACATCTGCTCCTGGCCAGGCCCCTTCAGCCTCCACTCCTAGGAGTAGGCCATTGTCTGATATCTCTTATGAGGAGGAGAAATCTTCAGGGGATGAGTCCCTTACCTACACCTCTCAAATTGCCTCCCCTCTGGGGTATGTTTCATGTTTCCCAGAGGAGGAGTGAAATGGTACCGATTCCCCAGGGGAAGACATCATCTTTGGGGAGACAATTGTCCAAATGAAGGACTTTTTTAAATGGGACTGCAGTCAAGTATCTGAGACCCAAAAGAGGTATTATGACTTCTTGCGAAGTCCCCTAACCCATCTGCTGTTCCTCCTGTCCATCCTGCTTTTTGGATGCTTTCCTGGCTGCATCAGAAGCTCCAGATTCCCAACCCCATGCACCAAAGCACCCTGACAGATTTTATAAAGTCCCTGAAGATGCCAAATTTCTCTTCAAGGCCCCTTCTGCAGATCCATCAACTGTTTCTGCTGCTGCAGGTAAAACATCTCCGCTTCCTTGATCCCCTCCGATAAGGAAATCATAATCATGGAAAGATTGGGCAAAAAAGTCTATACCTCCTGTTCCTTGGCCCTACTGACATATGCTATTAAACTATTTGGTGAGTTACCGGATTCCCCCAATAAGGCCAAAATAACTAGCCTATTGAATTCCTGCAGCGAAGTTACCAAACACTCTATAAAGTGTAGTTATGAAGCAGTGGATGCTTCAGAAAAGGCAGCTGCTTCAGGGTCAGTCATCAGGAGATCTTCCTGGCTCAGGCTACAGCCTTTGCCAGATGATATCAAAACAAAACGAATGGAAGCACCCTTGGATAACAAGGCCTTGTTTGGTTCTGGCGTGGCAGAGCTCTTTAAGGCCCTTCAGGTGAAGGGCAAAGAGCTTCTGGACCTTGGGCGCATTTTCATGTCCCTTGTTTCCCGTTTCTAGAGGAACAACCCAGCCAGAACAACCTTTGTGAGAATGCTTTCTAAACACGTCCTCCAAAGGGAAAAAAGATTCCAGGAAGCAGACCCATTCCAGGTCTTCTCCCTCTGCACCAGCTCAAAAGTAGTCCTTTCAGCCCAAACCTGGAAGTACCAGGCATTAAGCCCAGCTACCCTCCGGCATCTCTCACTATCCCTTCCTGTTGGAAACAGATTATCCAGGACTCTTGGGTTCTCTGTCATAACACAAGGATATTTTATGGTGTGGCAGTCCAGACCAGCCTTCAAAGGCATTCCTCAACTCCCTCGAGACTAGATGACTTCCTTTCCTGCAGTCCTGCAGACCCTCGTCTCCCAAGGCACTATTCGAGGTACCCCAAAATTTAAGAGGGAAAGGATTTTACTCCAGAATGTTCATGGTTCGTAGGAAAGAAGGCCCCTGGAGACCTATCTTGTATTTGTCCCATCTGAATACCTTTCTCAAGGTCCCCTACTTTCAGATGTTGACTCTTCCTACTCTCCTTCCCCTGATTCTCCCTCATGCATACTTGGTGTTACTTAGACATAAAGGATGCCTACCTGCACATCCCAATCCACCCCCTCTTCAGGAAATTCCTTCGCCTTTTGGTGGGTTCTGCACATTTTCAGTTCTGTGCTTTTGCCATTTGGTCTCTCTATAGCCCCCCGGGAGTTCACAAAGTGTTTAGCCCCAGTAATTGCCTTTGCCAGAACAAAGGGTATCCAACTATTCCCTTATCTGGATGATATCCTCATCCAGGCATCATCCCCACAGTTAGTTCAACAGCACCTGGACTCACCATCTCCCTACTGAGACGCCTGGGGTTTACCATAAACCTCCAAAAGTCTTCTCTGACCCCCCCTCCTCCCAGGACCATGTGTTCCTAGGATGCGGGATTCTCACAGGGCAAATGATGGCCTGTCTTCCTCCAGACAAGATTCAGACCCTCGCCTCTTATCTCCAGGGAATTCTTCCTCTCTCAGCCCTGTCCACCAGAGAGTTTCTAAGGCTCCTGGGATTCATAGTCTCCACCATTCCCATGGTACCCTTAGTAAGGCTACATATGAGGAAATTTCAGTAGTTCCTGAGAACAGTCTGGAAACAAAACCTGCACCCTCTGGAGTTTATGGTACCCTTTTTACTCTGCCTGTCCAGGGAACTAAAGTGGTGGATTACTCAGATTGCAGAGAATTCAGGTCTTCCCCTTCAACCTCCTCCTCCCAACCAAGATCTGTACACAGATGCCTCAGACTTGGGCTGGGAGACAACTCTAGGAGACTGGAGAGTGAGGGGCACTTCACCCACTCCCAACACAGGGAACACATCAGCATCAAGGAAATGAGAGCCTTGATCTTTGCACGTCAAATCTTCAATGCTCAAATCCTTCCAGGAGTCCTGAGATGGTACACAGACAACATAATGGTGCTGTGGTACATCAACAAGCAAGAGGAGACAAAATTCTACATCCTATATAGTTTGGCTTTGCAGGCATGGGAGACTGCACAACAGAGACAGGTATTCCTCTTATCCATCTACACCCCTTCAACTGAGAATGTGATGGCAGATTCTCTAAGCAGATCCATGACTCAATCCCACAAATGGATGTTAAACAGGGATGTGTTCCTGGACCTGGTCCATCGATGGGGTATACCTCAAGTAGACTTGTTTGCCTCCCCCATGAACAGACAACTCCCAACTTACTGCACCAGGAAATTCATCACCCAGGGCATGGAAGATGGATGCTCTTTCCTTCCCATGGAAGGAGATTTTTCATATGCATTCTCCCCCTTCCCTCTTATTTACAAATTTCTACTGAAAAGTCAGAGAGAACAAGCTCAAATCTTATGGTGACCCCCTTTTGGCCAAAGCAGCACTGATTCCCCCTCCTACATCATCAAGCCATGGATAATCCCCAAAAGTTGCCACTCAGGATTGACCTACTCACACAGGAGAAGGGAATTCTCATACACCCCCATATATGCACCCTGAATCTTACACTGTGGGTGATAGGGTGTTGATTCCCTTTAGATACCTTTGTACTGAGGACATGCTTTAGGTTCTACAGGAGGCCAGAAAACACACTACCAGAACATTCTATCTAAGTGGAAAAGATTTTCTATTTGGTGTCTAAAACAAGACATCTGAAGTAGTTAACTTCATTTGATCAGCAACCTGTGGGTATCGGATCCGACCCAGATCCAAGCCGGCAGCTTTCCAAGCTAGAGCTCCTCCCCCTTACCCATAATACCCTGCTACCTCCTTCTAGTCCCCAGATCTCGTTTGCAGTGGCTTCTTGAAGCACGAATGACGAGCTCCTGGCGGTTTCGTGAGTGGTTTTCTAGGGATTTTTATGCTGTTTTTTCTCTCAAAATTCTGTGTGTGTGTGTATTAGTCAATCCCCAGTTTATTAGTTTAAATTGTTTCCTTTTTGTAGTTGGTTAATCTTAACTTTCCCTTCCCCTTATCTGTGTGTGAGGGGGTGTGTGTGTGTGTGTGTTAATTATCATGGCCAAAGGTCCTAAGGCCATATTTTTTAAATGCGCTGAGTGTGGTCATAAGCTGTCCCCAGCCGATGGCCACACTCAGTGCGTTATTTGCCTGGGGGTTGCTCATTTATCATCAGGCTGCCTGATTTGTGCCACCTTCAACTCCCGGGCTTTGAGGGACAGGAGGACGAAGTTAATCCTTGCGGGCCTTTTGCCCTCGGATTCTACTTCTTCCTCCTCTCCCTCAGTGGCACCAGCTGTGGCTGTTCAGCCTACTGTTCCTGCTCCCCTGGCTGGGACTTGAACTCCCACAGTGTCCCAGGGAGAGAGGGGCGTCAGGAAAAAAGACCAGCATAGAGAAAAGGAAAGAGACAGGGAGAGAGGCATAGGAGCCATGAACGGCGGGCCGATTCGGATCCCTCGGCCCCGCCGGCTAAGTTGCTCCTTTCTCCTTTGAAGGTCTCCGGATCTCCCCCCTCTCGGCTCCGTTCTCCTCGTTTCTCTCCAGAGATGGAGGAGGAGACCCAGTCACCTCCTAAGGTCATCAAGGCGGCCTTCCCGGCCAGCCTCGGCGGCCTCTTCTAGGTCAACTAGGAGCCTTTCGGATGCGGACATGGACCGGATGATGTGTTGCTTCCTCCAGGCCCAGATGCAGATGGGAGTGCTCTTGCCTCCCCCCCCCCTCCAGGGGGGGAGCTCAGCCCCTTTCTTTGCCCCTATTGCTCCTTCTCTGATCCATTATCTGGTTTCAGAGCTGTCGGATCCCGGTAGCGTCAGAGACGGGGAGTCGGCGCCGGTAGTCATCGCTACTTTGACGCCGGCTGTACCCTCGAGTTTGTCGGGTCCTTTTTTGGATCCGAGCTGTCTGGGCAGTGAGCCGACCCTCGGATCCGGAGGGGTGAGTGTGTCTTCGGCTCTGATGCAGTCGGAGCACACCTCTCGGGTCTGATCGCTTCGGCTCCAGCGCCGATCCACACGTCGGATCCTAGGGAGAGAGTGGTTCACTGTCGGCCTTCGACGTTGTGGAGAGGGTCCTCTCGAGGGACTCACGGCCCCTGGCTAGTGCTACGGATCCACCCGCCATTCCCTCGCAGACGGGCCTGACTTCCATCATCCGGCCCCAGGGACAGCCTGCGCCTACATCCCAGATGGTTCCCCTAGTGGAACAGGACCTAGTTGTTTAGCCCTCCTTGGACAGCCCCCCGAGGAGGTTCCTCACAAACGAAAGTGTAAAAGGAGGCACTTGGACTCCAAGTCCCTCACGGACGACACTGACTTGGAGGAAGGGGAAGGTTCCCCCCGGTCACCCCCGAAGATGTCTCCTTTGGAGACATCATGGAAATGCATATTAGGGGGGGGGGGTCAGCCCAAAAACCTTCCTCGGATGAGTCTGTGTTTCTGGAGGTGTTTGATGCAGGCCCATCTACCTCTTGGGTGTCCCCTCTGGCCGACCCCTTGGTAGATCTCATAACTACCAGGGCGTGGAAGGAGCCGGACACTGTAGAGCCGATCCCCAGAAGACCTGATAAAATCCTTAGTCCCCCGACAGACAGGACGGTGTGGAGCAAAGGTTCCCCAGTAGATGCCATGGTGGTGGCGGCTGCCACCAAAAAGGAACTGGCTCAGGAAAGTTCCACTGTGCATCCTCCCGACAAGGAGTCTCGGACGATGGACCGCATTGGAAAGCGGATGTTCGCTTCAGCCACCTTCTCCATAAAGGCGCTGAACTACTTGGCACACATGATTCGACTTCAGCGGGACCTAATCAAAGAGTACGCTGGGTCACCCTCGGAGTCCATGTCTGCCGAGGACAAAAGAACCTTCTTGACACAAATGGCCACTCTAAATTCTGTTTCCAATACTTCTGTGCGGCTTCTCTCCCATGCCACGGAGGGGGCGGCTAGAGCCAGCGGAGCAGGCATTGCCTTGCGGCACCATGTCTGGCTTCGCCTGTGCGATTTTTGCAGAACCCTTCAAGGCATCCTTCGCAAATGCTCCTTTTGACGGTTCTACCTTATTTGGCAAGACCCTCCGTGATACGCTTCTCCAGAGCGAAAAAGACAGGAAGACGTTGTCTGCCATCGGAATCCGCTTCTCGGCTCCTCAAAGGTCCTTTTCCAGGAACCAGAGAGGACAAAAGAAGATGTGGTTCCAGAATTCTCAACAATCCCATTTCGCTCCGGATCCTTCGTCCTTCAGAGGCAGGGGAGGACAAGGTGGACGCTGGCCCAGAGGCAGAGGGGGGCTGAAGAATTTCGGGTCGAGGGAACCCTTTTCTGACCGACCCACGCAGCAGCCCTGAGGGGTTGCCCTACTGCTCCTTTCTGGAGGCAGTCGGGGCTGTTTTTCGGAACACCTAGCACATTGGGAGTCCATTATGACAGATCGCTGGGTGCTCCGATTAATATCCATAGGTTACTCTATTCCCTTCTCGAATCCTCCCCCTCAGTTGGGGAGCCTCCCCGATGTCCCACACAATCAGAGGGAGGTGGCAGCTCTAGAAATAAAAGAGCTGCTAAGAAAACGAGCCATCCAGCACGTCCCCCCAGACCAGTCTGGATTAGACAATTACTCCAGGTTCTTTTTGGTGCCAAAACAGACGGGGGACTTAAGGCCAATTCTCGACCGGTCTACATTGAACCTGTCCGTTGCCAAGGAAAAATTCCGGATGGTCACCATTCAATCTATTCTCCCCCCTCCTACAGGAGAATGACTGGATGTGCTCCATAGACCTCAAGGATGCGTACTATCACATTTAATGAACAGGCGATCCAGGAGGTTTCTCCGCTTTCGGTTAGGGGCCAGTCATTATCAGTTCAGGGTCCTCCCTTTCGGCCTCACCACAGCCCCCAGGGTGTTCAAGGTCATGGCAGTTGTAGCAGCCCACGTGAGGCTTCAGGGAATACAGGTTTTTCCTTACCTGGACGACTGGCTCCTCGCCGCCCCCACCAGGCATCTACTATGCTCAGCCAGGGATTATTTCATGCGTCTGGCCCATCAGTTGGGGATCACCATAAATTACAAAAAATTATCCCTTCAGCCTGCTCAGGTCCTGGACTTCATAGGTGCCAGAATAGACACGCTTCAGTCTAAGGCCTTGCTGACATCGGACAGAATCTGCAATCTAACTCTCCATGTCTTAGCCCTTCTCCAATCTCTGGCCCCACCAGCGGAATTAGTCCTGAGGGCTATAGGAAATATGGCGGCTATCAATCTTTCACCCTTAGCCCGCTTGAATATGAGGGTTCTTCAATGGACCTTACAAGTCCAGTGGTCCATCCTTCTACATCCATTGTACTCCCCGATTCCCCTCAGCAGGGTTTGCAGGAAATCTCTACTTTGGTGGCTCCATTCCCGAGAGCTTCGGGATGGACGGCCCTTTTTTATGCCTCTACCTCTCACCTAGGGTGGGGAGGGCATTGCATGGGCAAAACCGTCCAAGGCACGTGGACTCCCAACAGAGACCGTTCTGCATATCAATGCTCTGGAGATGAGGGCGGTACTTCTAGCGTTGCAAGCTCTCCATACCCTTCTTCCTCTAGAGACTAGTGCAATTCAGACAGACATGTCAGTCGTCTGGTACATCAACAAACAGGGGGGATCCAGGTCTTACCCCCTTTGCCGAGAGGCCATGAGAGTTTGGGAGTGGGTGATATCCACCAACCGTTTTCTGCTAGTAACGCATATTCCGGGTCGGTCCAACACTAGCGGACAAGTTGAGTCGTACTATCCTCTCACCTTACGAGTGTTCTCTGAACCCCTTAGTAGCGAATCAGATCTTACATAAATGGGGTCAATCTTGCTGCGATCTGTTCGCATCGCCTTCGAACGCAAAGTGCAGCGAGTTTTTTGCTCTAATCCCTCCTCCGGGGGAGACCCCCAGAGACGCTCTAGTTCATGCCTGGCCATCCGGTCTTCTTTATGATTATCCTTCTCTTCCATTAATGACAAAATTCTTGCAGAAAGCTTGGCGGTTGGGGAGCAAAGTTATCCTCATAGCCCCATTCTGGCCTCGTCAAACCTGGTTCCCATACCTACAGTCTCACCTCATGGCTCCTCCTTGGATCTTAGATCCCATTCCGGATCTGATTTCTCATCCTTCAGGATTGAAAACTCCGAACCTGGACGACCTCCAGCTTTCCCCTTGGTTGATCCAATTCCCTTAGTGGCTAGGACTTCCGGCATCTCATCCACAGTGAAATCCATCCTGGTGGCGGCACATAAACCTTCTACCAGGAAAGTCTACAACAGTAAATGGAAACGTTTTTCTATCTGGGCCGGGCAAAGGAATCTGGACCCCTTTATGGCTCCTATTCCAGCAGTACTTGAGTTCTTATCCCACATCTTTCATCAGGGGGCCAGTTCTTCAATGGTCAAGGTTCAAATGGCGGCCATCTCCCACTTTCACATAGGAGACAACCTTGTTTTTTTAGCTTCCTCTAAGATCTGCAAGACTTTCTTGAAGGGTACCTTTCTTTTAAGGCCTCCTGTCAAGAATGCAGTCCCTCCGTGGGATCTAACCTTAGTCCTACAGGCTTTTACTGACCCCTCTTTTGAGCCTGCAGCTTCGGTTGACTTAAAGTATTTGTCTTGGAAAACTGCCTTCTTGATCGTTATTACCTCAGCTAGAAGGGTGTCGGAGCTTCAGGCTGTTGGCATCAAACCTGCGTATTTTAGTATCCCTCAGGACTAATCACTCCTTTTTACCCAAAGTGGCTTCCGAGGCTAACATCAACCAATCCATTAATATGCCTGTTTTCTTTCCTAACTACCAGAACAAAGGAGAGTACAGACTACATTCATTAGATGTGCATAGACAATTGCGCTTTTATTTGCACAGAACAACTGCCTCGTGTAAATCGGAGCAGCTCTTTGTCTCTTTTGCGAAGCCATCTCTGGGCAAATCTGTAACAAAGGTGACCCTAGCTAGGTGGATATCCCAATGCATTTTACTTACATACAAAATTTCTGGTCGGCTTGAGCCCGTAAGGGTTCGTGCTCATTTTACCCGCTGTATGGCTACATTTGCCGCTTTTTGGTCAAGGTACCCTTGGATGACATTTGTTCGGCCGCTACTTGGGCTTCCTCTCATACCTTTATTTCTCATTATAAATTAGATCTGATATCCAGAGGTAGGGCAGCCTTTGGCTCTGCAGTGCTCTGGAATATTCTTCCTTGAGGACCTCCCAAGTTTTTGGTGGCTGGGGACTCAGTCCCACAGGTTGCTGATCAAATGAAGTTAACTACTTCAGATAAAGAAGTTACGTACTCACCATAATGTTCCATCTGAGTAGGTAACTTTGTCAGCAACTGACCCTCCCTCTGTTCCCCCTAACCTGTAGTTCGTTACACGGATGTTTAAGTGATTCACTCCTGGCAGATAGCAGGTTAGGAGTTTCAAGGTTGTGTTTGTGTTAGTGCTGTCTGATATTTGGGCAAACTCGATCTGAGGACTGGAAGGAGGTAGCAGGGTATTATGGGTAAGGGGGAGGAGCTAGGAGCTCGGATATCTAGCTTGGAAAGCTGCCAGCTCGGATCCGGGTTGGATCCGATACCCACAGGTTGCTGACAAATGAAGTTACCTACTCAGATGGAACGTTATGGTGAGTACATAACTTCTTTTTTCAACCACTGTCTGTAGATCCTCTAGTGATTGTGTCTTACCTGTGTGAATTGATGAACACTGGTTTGTCATATTCTTTAATTAAGGCACATCTTTCTGCCATCTCAGCATGTTTACCTTTGTCCCCTCCTTTGGCTTCCAGACTGGAAGTCAAGCTTTTTCTGAAAGGAGTATTGCACATAATTTCATGATGGAAAAGCTTACCTTACCTCCCTTTGAACCAGCTAAGGACTGCTCTCTTCAACACTTCACATGGAAAACTATTCTGTTAGTGGCTATTACTTCAGCCAGAAGGGTTTCTGAACTGCAAGCCCTCATGGCTTCTCCTCGCTTCACAGGTTCCACAAGGACAGGGTTTCCCCTACTTACTACCCCATTCTTTATGCCCAAGGTAGTTAATGAACTTTCTCTAAATCAGGCCATCAATCTGCCAACCTTCTTCCCTTCACCACAGTCTTCCAGCGAAAGGATCCTTCACTCCCTTGATGTGTATAGACAATTCAGATACTTCTTCTTTCGGCTTTTCCCGGTTAGGGGTCGCCACAGCAGATCATCCGTTTCCATTTCTTCCTGTCCTCTGCATCTTGCTCTGTCACACCAGGTGCATGTCCTCTCTAACCAGATCCATAAACCTTATCTTAGGCCTTCCTCTTTTAATCTTACCTGGCAACTTCATCCTTGGCATCCTTTTCCCAATATACCCAGCATCCCTCCTCAGCACGTCCAAACCAACGCAATCTCGTCTCTCTGGCTTTGTCTCCAAACTGTCCAACCTGGGCTGACCCTCTAATATACTTATTCCTAATCCTGTCTACCCTCGTCACACCCAGTGCAAATCTTAACATCTTTAACTCTGCCACGCCCAGCTCTGACTCCTGCCTTTTTGTCAATGCCACTGTCTCCAACCCATGTAACATAGCTGGTCTCACAACCCTTTTGTAGACCTTCCCTTTCACTCTTACTGGTACTCTGTCAAAAATCACTCCTGACACTCTTCTCCACCCACTCCACCCTGCCTGTACTCTCTTCTTCACCTCTCTTCCACACTCACCATTACTCTGAACTGTTGATCCCAAGTATTTAAACTCATCCACCTTCGCCACCTCTACTCCATGCATCCTCACCATTCTTCTATTCTCCCTCTCATTCACACACATATATTCCATCTTAGTCCGGCTGACCTTCATTCCTCTCTTCTCTAGAGCATATCTCCACCTCTCCAGGGTCTCCTTAACCTGTTCCCTACTCTCACTACATATCACAGTGTCATCTGCAAACATCATAGTCCACGGGGACTCCTGTATGATCTCGTCTGTCAACCTGTCCATCACCAGTGCAAACAAGAAAGGGCTCAGAGCTGATCCTTGATGTAATCCCACCTCCACCTTAAATGTATCTGTCACTCCGATGGCAGATCTCACCGCTGTCACACTACCCTTGTACATATCCTGTACCACTCTTACATACGTCTCTGTCACTCCCAACTTCCTCATCCAATACCACAACTCCTCTCTAGGCACCCTGTCACATGCTTTAAGTCCACAGACACAATTCTGACCTTTTCTGTACTTCTCCATCAACACTCTCAGAGCAAACATCGCATTTGTAGTGCTCTTTCCTGGCATGAAACCATACTGCTGATCACTAATCATCACCTCCCTTCTTAACCTAGCTTCCACTACTCTTTCCCGCAATTTCATGCTGTGACTGATCAGTTTTATCCCTCTGTAGTTACTACAGCTCTGCATATCACCCTTATTCTTAAAAATCGGTACCAAAACACTTTTTCTTCACTCCTCAGGCATCCTCTCACTTTTCAAGATTTCATTAAACAATCTGGTTAAAAATTCCAGTGCCATTTCTCCTAAAAACCTCCAAGCTTCCACAAGTACGTCATCTGGACCAACAGCCTTTCCATTCTTCATCCTCTTCATAGCTATCCTTACTTCCGCCTTGCTAATCCATTGCATTTCCTGATTCACTATCCTCACATCATCCAGGCATCTCTCTCTCTCTCATTCCCTTCATTCATCACCCTTCAAAGTACTCCTTCAACACATTCTCCTCGCTAGTGAGTACGTTTCCCCTCATTATCCTTTATCACCTTTACCTGCTGCACATCTTTGCTAGCTCGGTCCCTCTGTCTAGCCAATCGGTACAGGTCCTTTTCTCCCTCCTTAGTGTCCAGCCTTTCATACAACTCTTTATACGCCTTAGCCTTTGCCACCCCTCTCTTTACCATGCACTTCATCTCCTTATACACCTGTCTACTTTCTTCATCTCTCTGACAATCCCACTTCTTCTTTGCCAACCTCTTTCTCCATATACTATCCTGTACTTCCCCATTCCACCACCAGTTCTCCTTGTCCTCCTTCCTCTTTCCAGATGTCACACTAAGCACCTTTCTAGCAGTCTCCCTTACTAGCTCTGCTGTAGTTACCCAGCTATTCTGTAACACTTCACTGCCACCCAGTGCCTGTCTTAACTCTTCCCTGAACTCCACCTCACAATCACCCTTTTTCAATTTCCACCATTTGATCCTTGGTGCTGCCTTCACACTCCTCCTTCTCTTCTTGATGTCATTCTACAGACCACCATTCTATGCTGCCTAACTACACTTTCCCCCGTCACCACTTTACAGTCTCCTATCTCCTTCAAACTGGGCCTCCTGCATAGGATATAATCCACCTGTGTGCATCTCCCTCCACTCTTGCAAAATCCACTACCATCTGACCTTCTGCATTCCTTTCATTAACACCATACCTACCCATCACTTCCTCATCCCCTCTGTTCCCTTCACCAACATGCCCATTGAAAATCTGCTCCGATCACCACTCTCTTACCCTTGGGTACAGTCATCACCACTTCATCCAACTCACTCCAAAATTTTTCTTTCTCATCCATCGCACACCCAACTTGCGGAGCATTTGCACTAACAACATTCATCATTACACCATCAGTTTCCAGCTTCATAAACATCACTCTATCCGACACTCTTTTCACCTCCAAAACACTCTTGGTATACCATTCCTTCAGGATAACCCCTACCCCATATCTCCTCCCATCCACACCATGATAGAACAATTTGAACCCACCTCCAATACACCTAGCCTTACTTCCCTTCCACCTGGTCTCTTGTACACACAATATATCAACCTTCCTTCTGTCCATCATATCAGCTAGCTCTCTTCCTATACCAGTCATGCTGCCATCATTCAAAGTTCCTACCCTCACTACCACACTTCTAACTTTTCTCCTCTCTTCCTGCCTTCGGGCATGCCTTCCCCCCTTCTTCTCCTCCTTCGGCCAACAGTAGCCCAATTTCCGCCAGCACCCTGTCGGCTAACAGTGCTGGTGACAGTCGTTGTTAACCCGGGCCTCGACTGATCTGGTATGTAAATCTGTATTGGTTTCCGCATATCTCATTTGGCAGATGTTTTATGCCGGATGCCCTTCCTGACGCAACCTTCCCCATTTATCCGGGCTTGGGACCGGCACGAAGAAATGCACTGGCTTGTGCATCCCCAGTGGCTGGGTTTATTTGGCTAAAAGCAAATCCATTCATAAATCAGATAGGCTCTTTGTTTGCTATCGCCCATGAGCCCTGGGACACCCTGTTTCCAAACAAACTATTTATTTTCTCCTGGATATGAACAGCTATACCTTTTGCTACACAACCTGTGGTAAAAGGCTTCCTTTCCCAGTGAAGGCATACTTCACTAGGGCTCTGTCCTCCTTTCGGGCTTTCTTTAAGGGCTTGGATACAGCTTCCATTTTAGAGGCATTTTAGAGGCAGCCACTTAGTCATGTCCACACTTTCACCAAGCATTACAAATTGGATGTCATTTCCAGGTTCAGAGCAGGATTTGCCAGGGCCATCCTTCATGGTTTTGTGGAATATGTCTGTCTTCCCCCTCCCACTCCTTAACAACATGAGCTTTTGTACTCTTCCCTCATGTAATGGATACAGCAGCATACGAATAGGAGGACATAGTATCGTTCATAGTTCATAGGTTCATACTAGGCTATCTGCCCTAGGGCATTTATAAGCCTAGCCAGAGTGTGTGTGGCTTTCACCACCCCTTAGGATGAGAATACTATACCCATTAGTTTGCTGTGCCTCTGTCCAGCAGTGATACAGAGATGATTCCCGGGGTAAACCTACGATCTCCCATCCACTCGTCAAGATTTCTGTTGAACAGAGTCAGTGAGGGGCTCTGCCTCACATGGACTGGGATTCTGTTCCATAGTGTAGGGAGTCTATGGGTGATGAATCTGTTCCTCCAGCACGTCCTATTTATATCCGTGTTGAGGTTTAAGTCTCTTGCTCTCGTGGCTCTGGTGGATTTGGATTTTTTGAGGTGGAGCATGTCCATTAATTCCGGGCTGGACATGGCCTTGTATGTCAGGCACAGATCACCTCTGAGCAGACGGTATGCGACTGAATAGAGCTGGAGTTTCTTCAGTCGGGCATTGTATGACATATGTTTGAGCCCCTTTATCCTTTTGGTGAGGAACTTTTGGGGTCTTTCCAACTGCTGCAGGTGTCAGGTAAGGTACATTCCAAATGGGGCGTTGTACTCAATCATTGGTCTGATAAGTGAAGAGTACAGGGGTACAATGACCTCTCCTGATCTGGATGTGAATCCCTTCATGATCAGGTGGGCAATGTAGAAGGTCTTCCTAACCACTTTGGCAATGTGAGTGTCAAAAAAGAGGTTGCTGTCAACTTGGGTCCCCAGGTCCCTGATAACTTCTTCCGTGTTTAATGGATTACCACCTATGTGGTAATTAGGGGTTACCTTGTTTTTCCCAAAGGGTATGACTATGGCTCTGGCACCAGTTATCCATTTCTATGAGACCTCTCTGGAGGATGTCTGTGTCTGATGGAGTGTCAATTATGGTGCCCAGTTTGCAGTCATCTGCAAATTTTGTCAGCCACAATCCCCCTATGTTTGCCTGCACTTCAGAAAAATAAATGCCGAACAAGAGGAGGCCCAGGACAGAGCCCTGTGGGACACTGCTCGTGACCGACTTAGAGTCTGACATGGCACCAGCAACTCTAACCCTGTGTGTTCTGTCCTTGAGCCAGTTTGCAACCCATCTTGTGACATATGGGTTTACATCTAAGCTGGTGAGCTTTTCTATGATGCCCGAGTGGGGTATTGTGTTGAACGCTTTTGCTAGGTCGAGGTAGGCTGTGTGAACTGCCTTACCCTCATCAATGGCCTTAGTGACTGTTTCGAAAAAGTCGACCAAGTTCAAGAGGCAGGATCTGCCCTTGACAAAGCCAAATTGGGTAGGATCCAGTGTCTGTAGGTCCCCAATGTCTTTATTTATGAGTTCCATTATGATCCTCTCCATAGCTTTGCAGACAAGGCTCGTCAAGCTTATGGGGCGGTAATTTCCAGGGTCCGTAGAAGCACCGCCTTTGTGGAGTGGGACCACAGTTGCCATACGCCATTCTTTGGGTACGTATCCTGTAGTAAGGCTAAGATTAAACAGCAGCCTTATGTGTGGGTTTAGTTCCTCATTGAGTTCGTGTAGCACACAGCCGGGGACACCGTCCGGTCCCATTGATGCTGTGTTTTTTGCTTTAGAGAGAGCAGCTGTCACCTAGGCATCTGAGATGTTTGGGAGGCTAGACTCTGGTGGGATAGATATTTCTCCTTTTGGAAATTTGCACTGAACCTGTCTGCCAGTATGTTGGCAATGTCTGTGGGTTCAGTGATTTTTTTATCATTTTGGACTAATTCTGAGCATATCTGGGAGTTTTCACCCAGGTTTCTAACATAGCTAAAGAAGGTCTTATGATTGTCTTTTGTGTTATTCGCGATTTTTCTCTCAAAGTTGGCCTTGGATGATTTTATGAGTGATCGTAGTTTTTTGCTAGTATTGATCAGAGATGCTTTCCCTTTTAGGGATTTTGCTCTGTCATGTAGTAGCTTTCTCCTCTTGTTGTAGAGTTTGTTTATGGCTGGGGTTGTGTCAAATCTTACCATAACCATAGATGTCCTCCTTTTCTATATGCTGCTGTATGGTTTCCCAACCAGCCTTCCACCTGACGCTTGCCTGACTCCTGAGTACCCACCCCATAGCCGCTGGTGCCCGGCAGCATTCAGTTCTGAGGTAGGTGCTTGCTGACATCTGCTTTATACCTGACATCCATTTAGGCCGATGTACACTGAGTGATGCAGGCGATCCATTGTAGTAGCATTTATCTTTTGTAAAACGGACAGACGTACGAGTTAACTGGATGCAGACTCCCTCATGTAATGGATACAGCAGCATATAGAAGTGAAAGGATATCTGTGATTATGGTAAGATTTTACACAACAATACTTTTGCTGCAGAGGTGGAGGCTGTGTTGTGCATGAATCTGTCATGCTAATTTATTTTATTTAGCTTTTGACAGAGGTTTAGTTCCTTTATGTGGTAGCTACAGAACCATTTGTTCTGCAAAGGAACAAGAGTTCAAAGAGATTCATATCCTTCATGTTGCACAAGGCTAGATATAGATCCCATGGAGGAGTCTGTAAGAAACAGAGTACAAAGAAAGCTTTGGTAATCTGTCTTGATAGCTAAGGTTTTAAGACCACTTATTTTATTTTAGTTAGGGTTTTTGAGGTCTCTGTAGATGAGTGTCATGTTTAGACAAATATTTGCCAGAAGGGGCGTTATATTTAATACTGGGTCTGTTAAATATGAATAAGGAATTAAGACATGTTTGGATCTACTAGACATACCTTTGGAAAATAGATGAACCAGACAGAAGGCTTTCTGAACCAGCTCTGAAACTTTATGTCCAAACATAAGGAATTATCAGCTAGAGTGCCTGGATACCTTACAACAGTATCTGACTAGAGCAATGCATCACGTATATGGCATGGGCGATGTCTGGTTTACCAAAATTAACTGTACATTTTTTTCACATTTAATTTGAGACCATTGTAGTTACACTCTTTGGAAATTCAAATTCAACAGGCTCCGCAGTTGCAACAGGATCAAACCAACTCTCACTCACTCACTCACTCACTCACTCACTCACTCACTCACTCACTCACTCGCACGTCTCTCTGACCAGCTTCTATATTCAGTCCTTGAACCCGAAATGGCTGGAGAGTAGTAAGGTCTTTATTCCTGTGCATCCTAGAACTTACTACCTAGTCCTTTTAAGGACTGTGTAATGTCTCTTCCATATTTTTTCTGAATTTTGTCAGTTTATATTCCTGCAGCCTGTCCAGAGGAGGGTGGTTGTAACTTTCTATGAGCTTTTCTGTAGGTAAAAAATAGCATCCTTCTGTCTGTCCCTAGCATTCACCATATATCTTTAAATTGTACTCTCTTCTTCTTGTATGGCTTTTTTGCAACCAGTTGTATGGATTACTTTGAGGTACATAACATTGTCGCTGATATTCCCCTCCATCTTACACACACACACACGCACATGCACACACACACACACACACACACAAGTCCAGTTTTAAGGACTGTAAATTTTAAGCTTTTCTAATCCCTATTTGGCTTCTAGTTATTCTGTCTTTTGTTGCTGTGCTGTGAGTTGCTTCTGTTATGTCCATACCCTTGCAAAGACAAAGTCTCCAAAACCGCATTCATTGTTCTAGTTTGAGTTTTACAAGCTCTTAACAAAGAGGAATAACAACTTTTGTATACTGGTGCTTTTTTCTGTGTATGCCGGTATGCTACTGGCTCTCTTTACTGCATTATTTCATTGCTTGCAAAGCCTTAGGTCATCTAATATAGATACCTTGACCCTCAGGTCAGTTTTGCACTTGTGCTGCTGTCATTGCTTCCCTAAGAGCTGTGTATTCCCTTGTAGATTTTTTTGCTTCTGAGACGCATTATCTTACTTTGAATTTAAGTTGCTATGTTTTAGACTGTTCTTCTAGTTTAGGCTGACCCAGGTCTCTCGTCATCCTTTCAGCATTTTCTTGTGCATTTCTCGTACCTTTGTTGCAGATCTTTGCATTATCAGCAGGAGTCTTAGCTTTCCTTGGAGACTTTCTGCAATGTAAAATAAGAGACTGAAAATTCTGGGTTCAGTACTGAGCCTGAAAAATTGGTTCAATGCTGACACTGTGGTTCACTCCATCTGAGTGGGCTTCATTTATTATCGTTTTCATTGTCCTTGCTTCAGATAACAGATTTAAAAGTGTTACCACGTTAAAAAAAAAACACCCCAGTCCTCTGTCATTAGTTCACTAGCATTTTAATGGTGTTATGCGACAAAATTCATGAAATCCTAAAGTTGCCACATCTGTAGGACCTTTCTTATGGCTGGGGACCACAATCTTCTCTATTTCTATAACATTTTAAGACTGTCCACTGATTCCGAGATAAAACCGTGATTTTTGCCTGTCCACACACTGTAGATCAGAGTGGCATTGCTGCTTCCTTAGTCAGTGCATCAGCTTGCTCTTTGTTTGAATAATGAAGTTTGCGGACCAGTGTTGTATAGGAATGGAGATGCTTTGTGTACCCAGCTGTATTCGGTCAGGTTCTGCTCATTCCCATTAGTTGCTTTCAATAAAGAGAGCCATGGCTAATGCGTGGTAGAAGCACAGAAGCTTAAAATTGGCTGTATACCACTCTGCAGTCTTTTTCTTTATCAGACTTTCTATTAAACATGAGAAACAACTAAAGAAGACAAGACTGTAACTGAAGATGAATACAAGACCCGTTATCAAGAAGCTGCCTTACATCTTCATTTAACTAACAGCTAAAACAAAACTACTTTTGTTGGACTTGTTTGTATTTTCGTTTTTTCCTAGACACTGCTGCTTCTGCTATCTGTTGGACTACTCGGTAGTACTTTTGCTGTTACTGCTTGTTGGCTGTATATTTTGCCTACATACTTTCACAGTTTGTATATTTGACATCTCTTCTAAGCTGCTCTGTTTATTTTTATTAAAAATTCAAGTTTGTCCATTTCACAAAGTATTAATAAATCAATATATATATATAAAATATACAGAATGATTTATGGAAATGTGGTCAATGAGAATATAAATGTAACAGTGAGCAAAACAGTGATAATCTGGATGAAGAATTGTCAGGTAGCCTGGCTGTATGGTGTAGGAGGATGCAGTCCTGACAGTGGCCCATATGAGTGTGGTTTGATTAATAGTCCCAAAACTAGAGGTGCCAGGCAGGAAGAGAGAGGAGTGAAGAGGCATGGCCGACTCACCTCTCCCAGGGAGAGGATTACAAATGCTGAGGAAGCACATAGGGAAATTCATTTTCTCTGGCAGGGATTGGGGAAACCACTTCCTGTGCTTCAAAGAATGCGGTGTGACTTCTTGCAGCTAAGTGCACACCCCCCTTCCTGTGCTTAGTTAAATGCATGCAAGGAGTTAGGGATGTAAAAGAAATACCATCAAATCACCACAATGGCTGCCTTAAATGTTGGACCTTTCAGTCATCTCTTGCCTGTGGGGCAGCTGGGCAAGAGGGGGCTGCTGATCAGCAGGCAGCAGCGGCAAAGCAAGCAGAAAAAATTGTCAGATCTGATCCTGAAGAACAGAAAGATGAAGCCGTAATTATGACCCAGATGACCCAATATCAAAATGGAGGGTTTGGACCAGGAGGATATTACTGAGTATCTTATATTAGTTTGTTTCTAGAAGGAGGAAGAAAGCCCTGGCTTGTGTATGAGGACACCTGTAGGGAAGACTAGGTGTTGCATCCAAGGGTTATGAGCCTCTTGTGCACACAGTTGTTAGGAATACACCAGGAAAGTCATGTGGTCACACACATGCTTGCCATTTCATGCAGCAGCTGTCATGTAAGTTAAGGTGCCAGTGGTTTGGAGAGAAGCCCACGGATCTGCCAGACTGGTCTACATTCTACCAACCAACTCTTGTGCCTCCGGGAATGATTGGGTGAACTATGCTGTCTGGTCTGGGAGTGACTGACCTGTAAGGTTCTTGCCACAACCAGAGGTATCTGGCTACTGTTGCAAGAAAGGAACAAATGTGTCAGGGGCACGGGAAGCTAAGCCACTGAGATTAGATCCCATAGATGGGCAAAAATCAATTATTACAATCACATATAAATTCGATTAGTCTAATTTGATAGGCTTCAGTTTATGAAGAAAGAAAGCAGAATAACTGTATGAAAAAAAAAGAAACTGAGACGAAAGGTAAGTATACAAGTATAAAAAAGTGTACTTATTAAAATCTCTAAGTAATTATGACAAATACAAAATATGAATGATTAATGCTCAGATGTGCAGTCACAAAACAACAAATTGTAAAGCAGACTTTACTGTTCCAACACTTAATGAAACACTGCTAGTATTTCTTCAGGAAAATTATTATTATAGTCAATATTGTAGTTCCTGAGGATAGATGACTTCCCAAATGGTATGATAATGCATTTTTTTGTACTTAGTTTCAGTCCATTGTTTTGTCGCCACTTACTTGTTTGGGACAAACTTTCCTGCAAGATGGCCAAGTCATTTTGGGATTGAGTAACTGTGCTTCTAGCTTGCAGTTGTCTGCAGACTTAGTCAGCCAGATCCCTTTGTTATTGGCTTTTATTTTAAAGAAGTAGATGCCAAACAGGAGAGTTCCTAGCACCAAACTCTGGGGGACTCCACTTGTGACTGAGTTCTTTGAAGAGGTAGTTTCCCCTATTTTGATCTCTTCGATCCTATCTTTTTGCCAGTTGGCAATCCAGCGAGTGATGTAGGGGTTTATTCAACTTTTCTACTATGCCTGAGTAGGGGATTGTGTTTGGCCAGATAGAGATATACAGTGTGTACTGTTTTATCTTCATCCATGTTTTACTGACATTTTCAAAAAAAGTCCACCAGATTGAATAAGCATGAAATGCCCTTGACGAATCCAAACTGAGATGGGTCCGGTGTTTGGAACTTGATTAGTTCCATGGTAAATCTTTCATGGCTTTGCATATGTGGCTGGTCAGAAGTACGGGTCTGTGGAAGTTCTGCCCTTATACAGGTGATTGACAAACCTGTAAGGAAGCTGAGGCTGAACATTTGTTACAGGTTGGCTAAATCATGCTTCATTCAATTTAAGTTACTTCCAGGGATGTTGTCAAGATCTATCGATGCAGTGTTTTTAACTTTTGTTAGCACTTTTAGGAGTTGGGCCTTTGTGATGGTTGGAGGTCAGTCAATTTCAAATATATCATATGGGACAGACAGAGAGCAGTACAGTCTGAGCTGAATTTATCAGCCAGTAGGTTTGCTGTATCTTCTGCCTCAGTGGGGGTAACTGTTCATAATCAGCTCAATACATTGGTGTATTGTGCTTCTGAGATTACAAACATTACTAAAAAAGGCCTTGTAATTGTCTTTGACTTTGGTAGGTATTTTAGCCTCAGACTTTGTCTTTGGTGGGTTATATTAAGCCTCTGAGTTGGTTGTTTATTACACTGATGAGAATGACTCTTCTTACTTTTGGCCAAAATTCTCTTCTTTTTATTATAAAGTTTAATATTGTGGTTCCTCCATTTGGGTTGTTTTTAAGGTTTGCTGTGTTCTTCCTACAAGGTACAGCTCTGTCTGTACAGCTGTTTACATGCTGATATACTGTGGTGTTATATATTTCCACATATTCAGTGGAGTAAAACTAGGTTTGCTGAGGATTTGAAGTTTGCCAATGTATCACTTACGAGTAGGTAATTTGTCTTAGAGAAATTTCTAAAGATATCTTTGGTAGAGGCAATCTCTGGTTTCAGTTTTATTTCGGAGGAGATGGTTTCATGGTCAGAACTAACAAGTGATGAAAATACTCAAGGGATGGTAGAAGATGTTCCATATTAGTAAAGACAAGATCCAAGATGTTGTTCCCCCTAGTGGGTACTCTGACTAATTGTTCCTGGACTTTTGTATTGACAAAGTCCAGGAATCTCTGGGCTTGTGCACTGTGTAGGTTTCCCATTCTCTAGCTGGATGGTTTAGATCACTTAGGAAAATGATATTTGGTTTTATGCTGAGTGATTCTAGTTCCTGTAGATATGCATTGTGTCTTTTTTGAGTCGGTGACATACTGAAGCAGGCATTGTACTCAATGATGGGTCTGATGAGAGCAGAGTTGTGTGCATCACTGACTTCCTTGGAAATAGATGCTGTAACCCTGCTTATGAGTTGAGCAGCATAGAATTATTTCCTTGCTACCTTAGACACATGCTGGTCAAAAGCCAGCTTACTGTCTACGCAAGTCCTAAAATCCCTGACTACTGGGTCTACTGTTAGGGGTGTGTTATCAACAAGGTAGTTTCCTAGGTTAGCCAACTTATCAAAGGGTACTATTATGCAGTTCTTAGTTTTGAGTTTTAAACCATGTCTATGGTACAAGTTATTTGTCTGTATTAGCCCTATCTTGAGGATATTAGTGTCTTGGAGGATTTCATGACTGCTCCTAGCTCCCAATTTGCAATTTTGTGCAGACTTGCTCAGACAGAGGACCCTGATGTTGGTCTTGACTTCCAAGAAGTAGATGCCAAAAAGGACGGGACTGAGCATCTAGTCCTGAAGAACTCTGCAAGTGACCAACCTCTTTGTGGAGGTGGATTCCCCTATCCAAACTTCCTGGGACCTATCTTAGAGCCAGCTGGCAATCCAGCATGTAAGACAGAGATTTATGCCTAATTTTGTAAGTTTGTTTACAATGCGCAAGTGGAATATCGTATCATATGCCTTGGCCAAATCAAGGTAGGCAGTATGCAATGTTCTGCCCTCTTCCATTGCCTTGGCGACCTTCTCTAAGGAGTCTACCAGAATGGCATGATCTTCCCTTAAAAAAACTGAACTGGGTTGGATCCTGTGTCTAGAGGTTTCCAATGTAATTACTAATCATTTCCATGATAATTCTTTCCATGGCTTTGCAAATTAGACTAGTTATCCTAATGGGTCTGTACTTTCCAGGGTTTGTAGAGGGCCTGCCCTTGTGCAGAGGGATGACTAATGCAGTTCTGCTTTTACTTGGTACAAAGCCTAACTGGAGGCTATAGTTAAATCGTGACTCTAGCAGTCCTGGCAGGTTGTGTTTCATACTATGTAGGAGGAATTCTGGGATATTATTGGGGCCCATCAATGTGCTGCTTTTGAATTTGAAGAGAGCATTTAAGATCAGTTTCTTAGTGATGGTTGGGGATTATTTGGGGGGGTTGCATTCAGTGGTATTTTTAAGGAGCGACAGGGGATAACATTGGAGTTTAATTTGTTAGCTTGTAGGTTTGCTATATCTTATGGCTCCATGCAGGTGCCTCCATTCACAATTAGCTCTGCACACTGCTGAGTACCTCCTTTGAGGTTACAGACAGAGCTAAAGAAAGCCTTGTGGTTGTCCTTGGCCTGGGAGTTTATGTTGACTTCAAATCTGGCTTTGGGTGGGCCTGATTTGCCCTTGAATTGTTTCTTAGATTGGTAATACTGTTTTTATCCTGCTGGGTGTTGCATTTCCTGACTTTTGCTATGAATTTCTTCCTTATGTTTCTACAGTCTATTAATGGATCCCAGTAGGGTGGTTTGTTTTTTGTGTGTGTTCTGAGCCTGTTTCTGGTAGGCACATCTGTCTCTATGCATTTATTAGCATGATTCTGTAGAGTATCTTCGGACAGTTCTGCCTAGGCAGCTGTGTTCTAGAAGATTGAGGGGCTTCAAATTTTGTCAGGTTGTTACTTTATAATAGGACGCTTGCTTTAGAATAGTTTCTAGTTTCTAAATGCTATGGGTTTTACTTTTATTTCAAAGTAGACAACTTTATGGTCCAGCCTTACCAGAAAAGACATTATACCAGCATGGATTGCAGCATTCTCCCATGTTAATGAAGACCAGGTCCAATATGTTTGCTCACTTAGTGGGCTTTTGGACTATCTGTGCCAGAGTGTAAATATATTTATTTAATTTATTTATTGACATCTATTAACCGGGTTTGTCCAACTGGGCTTGTGGCTCATTTTCAGTGGAGACCCGAGGAGAAAAGCTCCACTAGTACATTTTAAACAAGTACAATTTTAAACAATATTGATATAATAGCAGTTATAGCAACAAGATTCACATATGTTTGGTTACATGCATAAAGTTAAAGTTGCATTAAAAAGAAGCTGAGTAACAATTTTAGATTGATATAGTTCAATAGGTCAACAATAAAAAAAATTGTTTGTATAAAATTATGCAAATGCATAGTAGACACATTGGAGAGAGAGGTGTAATGAGGTACTAAGTATGGTCCTTTTGAGGGTACATAAAGGGAAGGAAGACTGTGTATGGTCATGGCAAGGGCATGTTCTGGAATTGAGAAAATAAGCTTTTAGTTAATTTTTAAAGTGTGAGGTATGGGGGATTGAACGTAAATCAAGGGGAAGTTTGTTCCAAGCATGGGCAAGGGAGTGCTTGTAGAGTAGTTTGCCTACTGACCTTTTTGGGTGGTAGATATCGAGTAATTGTTGGTTAGATGTACGGAGGGTCTGGGATGGGATGTAGATGGAGACTAAGGAAGATAGAGATGGACAGAAGGAGGGTTTATAAAGAATAGAGTGTAGCATATGAAATTGATAAGATAGCAGAAATTGGGGAAGTGCAAGCCATTGAAGAGAGTTTAAAGAAATGCAGTGGTGTGAGTTGTATGGGTAGTTAGTAATGAATCTGGCTATTTTATGGTAAGTCTGTTGGAGTTTGTCTAGAGTGGAGGCCTGGATATTGGTAAGAACTGGGGCGGCGTATAAGAGGGAGGGGAGGAGGAGTGCCTGGTCCAGGGTAAGTCTAGATTCAGGGGTTAGGAATTTTTTGTTCCGATATAGCAGACCTAGTTTCTGGTTTGTTTTTTTTATACATTGGAGTATGTGTAGGTTCAACTTTAGTTCGTCACCAATAATGACCCCTAGGAGTTTTGTGTGGGTGTCAGGTTGGATAGTTGTATTGTTAGAAGATGTAATAAAAAAGGACGTTTTGTGATGAGAAAGAGAACGGGGAAGGAAAAGTAGGAGTTTGGTCTTTTTGTGATTTAGGATCAATAGGTTGTGAGAGAGCCATTGTTCAGTGGATAGTAAGGCCTGTTGGGTCAGGGAGTGTAGTTCAGGAATGTTATTTGAGATGGATATAAGTGTGGAGTCGCCGGCATACTGAATAAGGGAGGATTCTTTGCATGAGGTGTAAAGATCATTGGTGAAGATGTTAAACAAAAGGGGTCCCAAGATGGAGCCTTGGGGAACACCAGTGGAGATGGGAAGGAAAGGTGAGGAGGATGAGAGCCATTTGACAGATTTCTCCCTGCCAGATAGGTAACTATTAAACCAGGCAAGTGTGGAGGGGGATAGGTGGAGATTTGCAAGTTTGGATAGTAGTAGAGGATGAGAGACAGTATTGAAGGCTTTGGAGAGATCCAGGAAGAGACAGGAAATGAGTTTATTGTTATCTAGGGCCTCTGCAATGATATGAGTGAAGGATAGGAGGGCAGTGGTGGTGCTGTGGTGAGGACAAAATCCATGATGAGTAGGGGTAAGTAAGTGGTGTGTGAGGAGGTGATTGAGAAGTTGTGAGTGAATACATTTTTCTAATATCTTGGAGAGGCGAGACAGAATGGCAATGGGTCGGTAGTTTGAGGGGTCAGTGGAGTTTCCACCTTTATGAAGAGGGATAATGAAGAAAGATTTCCAAAGGGTGGGGACAGTTGATTCCAGAATAGATCGATTAATTAGAATAGATATAGGATAGGCAATTGAGTCAGCAGCAAGTTTGAGGAATGTAGGAGATAGATTGTCAGTGGAAGGAGAGCAAGGTTTTAGCTGGAGTAGTAGAGATTTGATGTAAGTAATAGGAACTGGCTCAAAAGAAAACAAAGTTGTGTTAGTGGGACTTGGAGGGGGTGGGTGTCGAAGTAGAGTTTGGCTTAGAGGTTACCAGATTTTGGATGGAAGAGATAGTGTTTATTCAGGAGGGTAGCTGTTTCCTGAGAGGAAGAGTTAGGGTATGGGGAGGGATTAGAGGGCTTTCCAGGACAGAGGATGTTGTCGAGAGTTGGATTTGTTGTTAAGCTGAGCAGAGCTATAGTATAACTTTTTGTCATTAGTTGTATGTTTTTTTGCAAGGTTCCTCAGTTGCCTGTATTTTTGAAGAAAAGGTAGTGGTTTAGTTTTAGTCCAGGTTTTCCAAGCACAATCTTTGTTTCATAAGGGACCTAGTCTCTTTGGAGAGCCAGGGAGCATGGTTTGACTTTACTCTGATCTTCCTAGAGGGAGCTAAGGAGTTTAGAGTATTCATGAAGATGCTATTGAAAGTGCTTAACAGCATCGTTTAGGGGGAGGTGTTTTAATACTCAAGTCCTTGGACAATAAGTACCAGTATGACTCAGTCATATAGTATACAGGGGGTGTCAATGACTTGAGAAGTACTCGCTGGATTATATGAAGAGAAACATGATGGAGCTCTCAAATGGTTTGCCCCAGACAGGTATGAGCCTAGCAGTGAGCAGCATTCTACCTTTTCCAAACATGATAGCTCAATATGAGCAGAAACTAATTGACTTCAATAATTGGCTTAGTTTTTGGTGTCATTCGAAGGGGAGTCCATTATTTGTCAGCCTAGGGAGATATGATTGACAGACAATGCTGCTTAGCCAGGGATGGCCTGGATCTGTCCCATCTAGGGTTTCAATTATTAGCAACGACTTTGTCCAACCCATCATGCCTTTTTTAGGTAATGCCAACCTAATAAACCTAGCAACATAATGAAGCACACAAAGGAAAATATGAAGGTGTTACTGATCAATGCTAGCAGCCTTAACAAGAACCCCCACTCCCTACAAGCCCTTCACACCCTGGTGGAGGTAGATGCCTGTGTAGTGACTGACATAGTTTAAAATGACACAGCACTCCATCTGTGTAGGGCAATTATGCCTTAAACATGTTTAAACCAGCTACAAAAGGTGGAGGTGTCTTAGTCTCCTTCCAGATGAGATGCGCATCAGCGCTGGTAAAGCAGCATGATGTACTACAGGTTCTTCACATCCAAATAACTTTCAGAAGGTCCTGTATTATATATATATATATTATATATTATATATATTATATATTGTATATATTAGCTACAGAACTCCCTCTGTGACTCAAAAGGCAACTAAATATGACAACCGGTATATACAAAAGTATTAGCGGTATAGTCTACTATACTAGGAAATAAAAAAGATACAGGCCCGCCCTGGAGTGGGGAGAAAGGCAGGTGTTGAAAGGTATAGGTAGATAGTATGAGAGGTTAGGTTAGTAAGAATGTAAAGTATTTGTTAATATAGATCATACAGGTGAGTCCCATGGGCACAGCCACGAGTTAGTGAGTTATTCTTTGAGAGAGGATTTAAATACATAGAGGCTCAATATGGTTCTGGCTGAATTTGAGATAGAGGTCTATAGTTTGGATTTGCAATGTGAGTATAAACTTTGCCCCGTACTTTTTTTTGGTTTATACATATCAGACAGGTTTTTGTCTTGAGAATGCAGAAGGTGATGTGGGAGATACTGATAGACTGATGAGACAGAAAGGCAGGCAGAGAGATTATACAATATTTTATGGTTAAAAGAATTTTTGTATGGGCTAGTTGATGTGGGAGTTCTAACTGGTTGAGAGCACAGAGCAGTTTTGTATGTAAAGTTCAAACTTTAAGCTGTCATCTGTGGTGATTCCAAGCAATTTGGTATGGGTAACTACTTCAGTAGCTGCATTGTTTAAAGATGTAATGTGGGAGTTACTTTTAGCATTGGCATGGGACTTTGAAAAAAAAAATAGTAGTTTAGTCTTTTCAGGTTTAAATAAAAGTTGGTTTTGATGTAGCCGCAGTTCAGCTGAGATGAAGGCAGTTTGTGTCAGGGATTGTAGTTGTAGTGGGCTGTCAGATAAGCCGAGAGTCACCTGCATACTGAATAAGGCAAACTTGCTGGGAGGAGGTATATAGGTTATTGATGAAAATATTAAAGAGCAATGGACCAAGAATAGAGCCTTGGGGAACACCTGCTTTAACTGATAGAAAAGTTAAGAAGAGATCCATTTTGACAGATTGATATATTTCAGATACTTAGTTAGAGACCCATAAAAGAGCTGGTTTAGAAAAGCCCAGATAGATGTTTTTCACATGACACTGTGTCCAGGGCTTTTGAGAAAACTAGAAAAACAGAAGAGCTAAACTTTTCTTGGTCTTTAACCTTATTTATGGTGTCAGAAAAGTTGAGGAGAGCCGTAGTGGTGCTGTCTGGTCATAAACCATGTTGTGTTGGTGTTAGAAGATCATTTTGCAAGAGGTACCAAAGTAGCTGTTTACGAATACCCTGTTCAGGATCTTGGGGGGAACAAGATGGCATTTGGCCTAAAGTTAGGGATTTCAGAGTTAACTCCTTTATGGAGGGGAATTTTCCATAGGGCAAGGACATGGGAGTCCTGAATAGATCTGTTAATGAGAATTGAGACTGGGTTTGCTGAAGAGTCTGCAGCAAACTTCGGCTCCACAGCAGGTAGATCATCAGCAGGAGACTGGGTTTATTTCTTAAGTACCTGTTTAACATATGATGTGGAGACAGATTGGAGATTGAAGGCTTGGATTTCGGGATTGGGAGAGTAAATGGTTGGAGAGAGCTGGAGGTGAGAGAGGCTATGATGTCAGTGAATAACATGTCAAATTATGTAGCTGTTTCTTAAAGGGATAAGTCTGGGTAGGGGGTTGGTGAGGAAGGAAAGCCAGGTTGAAAAACGTTCTTAATAAAGCTCCAGAATTTCTTTGGATTTTTTTATGATTATCTTGTGGGTTAGAGTAGTAATTGTTTTTGTCTAGGTGAAATTGCTCCTTGGTGAGATTCTGCAACTCCTTGTATAGATGTAAGGTTTGAGGGGTTTTATCTTTGTGCCATTATTCCATGCTTTTGTTGTTGTTGCTGCTGTTCCATGCTTCGTCACATTTTTGCATGAGAATTAGTGTAGAATGAGACAGTCAGGAGCTTTGATTATTTTTTACTCTTTTATTTCTAGTATGGATAGGAGTATTTAAAATATTAAAATATTTAAGAATATATTATTGACAGCTTCATCTAGGGCTAGGGTTTTGAGTGGAGACTACCAGTTGACAGATTTTAGTAGATTGAGAGTTTCCAAATGAAAGTTAAAAAGACTTCAGGTAGGTCTGTATTGATATATTTTTTTAATGCTGGAGGGTGATTTCTCTCTTGGTGAGTATAGGGTAATGGGCATTAAGAGAATCAGGTAGTACCCCGGAGATAGCATACTTGCTGAGGTTAGAAGCAAGTATCTAGTCAAGGGCAGAATTTTTATTATTCACTTTTTTAGTCAAATAGGAAAGAGATCAGCTGTTTGAACCCATACAAGTTAAGACTATTAGCTGGTGTGTTAAATGTCACAGTGTTAATTTTGCCTAAGATAATGGTTTCAGTAGTAATGTTTGTAGTTATTAAGCAAATAATTTCTTCTAATAATGTAACATTATTATCTGGTGTTAAGAGATGGCAACCATACAAAGTTTTTGTGTTTATTAACATTGAGGGTAAGATATAATACATTCTGCATTTTGGAAGGGCTTTGATGTCAGTTTTGAGGGATGAGAAACGTAGACAGTTATTCTGAACAATTGCAGCTTCTCCCCTTTTTTGGTTAGTATGTCACATGAGTTTTAGCTTTGTTTTGGTAATGACAGTAATATCTGATGAGTATTGAAGAACAATGCATGTAGGTTCATAACTTTGTTTAGAATACTCTGAATGTTAATGGAAGTAAGGAAAATTTTTGTGGGTATGGTAAAGGAGTTTGGAGCAGAGGATGATGGAATGGACAAGACTGAAGGTCTGAGATGTGAATGGATGTCACCATAGAGAGTGATTTTAGAGAAAAGAGGATTAGGATTACTTAGTTTTTTTTATAAAGTATATGAATTTATTCCAGGTTATGTCAAAGTGAATTGAATGATTAGATTTTTTTTTTTGTATTTGAAAAGCTGCATGGGTTGTACATTAAATAATTTTGAGGAAATGGATATGAAGGAGGGTTTAGCCAGAGTATAGGTAGGGTGGCTGGTAGTGTGCGAGTATGAATAAAGTGTGAGCATACTATGTTGGGTAGTAAGGTGACATAAAATGAATAGTAGAGATATGAGGATGCAAAAGGATACTCTAGTAGATGGAGAGGAAAATGGAATAGTTAAGGGGAGATGATAATGAAAAGGCAAATGTATTAAAGCAGGAGGGAGTTAGATGAGGAGAAAAACAGTGAAAGTTAGAAATGATTTGTGAGAGATTCCAGGCAGGTTGGTCCATTATTATGGAGATGGAGAAAGGTTACTATGTTAATAGAGTATAACCAGTTAGAAATGTAGAATATATAATGGTGTGGTAGTATGCAGTTGTTAATTAACAGAAGTATTAGGAGAATGATTAAGTTGATGATGTGTATAATAAAAGATTTGTGGATATTTTGTTTTCTGTCAGTGTTACGAAAGGAAGGGTAATATTGAAGAAAGACTTGCTGAGGAGGAGGAATTGGATATTGTACAATGGAAAAAAAGGAGAATAAAAGTATAGATTGTAAAGTTGAAACAATAGAGTAAAGTTAAAACAATAGAGAATAGTTAGTGAAGTAGTAGAGAAGAATAAGCATGGAAGGAAGGTATCAAGATTTTAAAAGGTTTATGTGAATGCTATTGGATAATGACATAGCATGAATTGGTGAGTCTAGTAGGAAGAGGCTGGGATAAGAATGAGGAAGGGGAGGGGTTATGCTTATAAATTTAGATAAGGAGAGGGTGGTTGGGACTTGGGGGGGGTAGGGTAAGGGAGTGTAGTGAGCCTGAACCTAGCAGGTAGAGGTATTAGCCCAAGAAAAACAATCAGTGACAGTGGAGGTAAGGTTTAAATAGAGTGTGAGTGGCTTTGCTAAAATAATATGAAAAATATAAACTCGACAGGACATTGGAGCAGAAGTTGTTTTAAAACGTTGCTCATGGGGAAGAAAGCCATACATTAAAGCTAGTCCAAGCAGCTCATGGGCGAGAAAGCCATATGTATTAAAGTAAAATGGCTTTAACAAGCCTGAAGTACATTAACATGTGATGTGCCCTTTTTATTTAGCAGTAGTAGTGGCTGCAAATTCAGTGGTACAGATGGTTTTACCAACTTACCTAGTGGCAGTCTTATATACTGTCTATACTGAAAAATATTTTTTGCAGGTTGCAAAACCACCTAGTAGAACAGAGATAGTTTTTATGCAGAAAGATGAGAAAAACAACTTTTGAGACTGGGTGGAAGGGACAATCTTGCAAGCCCCGAGAAGCTATGTTCCTGTGTGTGTTGGGAGACAAAAATTGGTGTGACAATTTCACATCCAGAACAATATCAAAAAGAACCGCAGGAGACTAGGGTTGCTTTACAGGCATAAACCCTTTCTAAGTACATTCACCAAAACAACCCTCATCACCACTTACCTTCACTTCTATATGGAGCTCCAGTCCTTACCTAAATGCAAACCTCATTAAAACAAA
The DNA here is from genome assembly GCF_019279795.1 of Protopterus annectens. NCBI lineage: Eukaryota > Metazoa > Chordata > Ceratodontiformes > Protopteridae > Protopterus > Protopterus annectens. The sequence continues at coordinate 550,938,202 of NC_056745.1, read as the reverse complement.
GCTAGAAACGTGCTACAATAAAATTGCCAAATCTGCAACTAGTGCAACATACTACACAGCTCTGCAATCTCTTAAGTTGCTTAAACTTCCCCACAACCTCAGCTACCTACAACTTATAACTGCTATAGCTTTTCCTGCTTACGTCCTATACTCCAAAATTAGCTACTCAAAAGACCTCTGTGATCAGAGAACAAACAATTCCTCTCTCTGCATAAACCTAGTAAATTAGCGAGACAAAACCTATACTCCTGTTCTGTAGTTAAAGCCTGGAACTCCCCATCTCTAACCAGTAGAGCAAACACCAATCTCCTGACCTTTAATCACGCTTTAAAAGAATTATTCTGATACTGGATCGTATTCTTTTCTAATCTAAACTGAAATTTATTTATTATTTTATTTTCACATTTGTTAACCAGGTTAGTCCAACTGTGCCCAGAGAGCCCTTTTTCAGCAGAGATCTGAGGAAAAAAGCTCCAGGAAAATAATAAAAAAAAATAAGAAAAAAGCTAACAATTCAAGTTGTAAGATACTTAGTACAAAAACAGAGAGAAATATACAATACGAATATATACAAGGCAAAAGTACAGTATTTTGAGAATGCAGTAGCAAAATGTTTGAGAAATTTGGTTAACATTGTTATTTACAAGGAATATAGCAATGCCTAAAATAAAAAAAAATTCAGAGTAACATCATGATGTAGTACGACAAAGATGCATTTAATAGCATAGGTGCTAACTGCAGAGAGAGTAATATATGTAGACTGTTTAGGTAGATGCCAGGCAGATATGTTAATTGAGAGAAGAAAAAAAAAATTAATTTGATATTTCCTGACAAGTATATATCCATGCATGTTAGAAACTAATTTTCAGTTGCTTTTTGAATTTGCCACTTTTGGTAGTGCAGCGAATGAACAATGAAAGTTTGTTCCATTGGTATGCAATTGAATGACTGTAAAATACTTTTCCAATATTTTTGTTTGGCTTGGTCACCTGCAGGAGATTTTGTTGTGTGCTTCTGAGGTCACGATTGGGTGTGTAGGGTGTAATTATGGATGTAAGAGTAGGGCAGGAGTTGGGGATATATAGGATGCTGTGTGCAATTTGTAGTTGTGATATTTGAAGCATGTGAGGGAAGCTCAGGCCATCTTAAGCTTTTCAGGGATATACAGTGATGGGATTTGTAGTGATTACTGGCTGCAAATCTGACTACCTTGTTATAGGTTGTTTCCAGTTTGGTTAAGAGATTACTTTGGAGCTTAAGTATGGTAGCAGCATACAGCAGGGATGGTAGAATAAATGTTTGAGCCAGTATAGGTCGAGATTTGTTAGGTATATATTTGTTGTTGCAGTGTAGAAGACCTAGTTTTTGATTGGACTTTGTGATACAGTTTAAGATATGTAGGTCAAATTTTAATTGGTTGTGTATAGTAACACCAAGCAATTTGGTGTTTGAGTCAGCGGTGGTAATTGTATTATCTAAGGATGAGATGAAGTTGTCTTTAGCCAGACTGAGGTTTTTGGAAGGAAAAGGAGAAGCTTGGTCTTTTGGGGGTTGAGAAGCAGGTTGTTTTCAGTTAGCCATTGTTCTACTAGGTGCAGAGATTGTTGAGTGACCGTGTGGAGATTTTGTATATTGTCGGAGGTGTTAATTCTGGAATCATCTGCGTACTTTATTATGGTAGAGTGGGGGCAGGAGACATGGAAGTTATTTGTGAATATATTAAAAAGTAGGCGGCCCAGGATAGAAATCCGGGGAACCCCGGACTTAAAAAATCAGAAAAGGGGGAGAAGGATGTTTGCCATCTGATAGGGTTATCATTTTTAAGGTTACAAGACTGTATTGGTGGCTCTTGTTAAGACTGGGAGTGTGACTTAACTATTGAGGTAGGGAGGTGCTCACTAAAGGAGCTAGGTAGGATGGAAGGGTTATGATAGCATTGGGGGTTGGATACTAATATCCAGTTGATGACCAAGCCATTCTGGGAATTTTTTTTTACTGGTGAGTGGGCAAGGTGATCAGCTAGGTAAAGCCATAAAGGTTTATAGAGTAGCAAGGGGATGCAGCATTAACAAGGTTCCAATCAATATTCATATCCCCAAGGATGATTGTTTCATAGGGAATGGATATAGAAATCCAAGAAAGAAACTGCTAGAGTATGGGAATGTTTTCACCTGGGGATATGTAGATTGCTGCAATGACAAATTTTATTTTGTGTTGATTTAGATTGCAAAATTGCTATAAGTATTTCGGCAGGGCAGAAATCAGGGATAGCTATTGAGAGGGGGGAGAGGAAAGCTGGTCAGAGTAGATCATAGCTACTATTCCACCCCCTTTTTTTTTTTTTTTACTTCTGCCCAGATGAGCAATATAACTAGGGGGGAGATTTTACAGTTTGTACTATGAGGTTTTAGCCATGTCTCAGATAGGGCAAGTGTATCTGGGTTATATTGAGAAATCCAGGCATGAAGTAGAATGTTTTTTGACAATGCTTTTTGTATATAGTGACAAGAGGCCACGGTGACGCAGCAGTTAGAGTTGTCGCCTCACAGCAAGAGGTTCTCCCTTTCGATTCTCGGCTGGAGCGCCTTCTGTGTGGAGTCCGCATGTCCTCCCCACAGTTGAGTGACATTTGAAAGACATGCAGGTAGGTGCGTGCATGAATGGGTGTGCCAACTTTGAAGGTTGGGCATTGGGCTGGCAACTCGGCACCATAAAAATTCACTGCCAATCATTAGCGGACTGGAATTCCGCGGTGGCGACCCCTAACCGGGAAAAGCCGAAAGACTTTTGTATATAGTGACAAATCATTAAAGACTAAGTTTAAAAAAAAAAAACAGACATTTGAGTTTCAGGCTTCAAACCCTTCCGAAAATTCATGATAATACAAACTCTGTTGTTCTATCAACTTTCTAAGTTTGTAAGAGCAGTATTTAAAAACTTGTCCCTATTTATGGGCCTTTGTCCCAATTTTATTTATGACTTTGTTCAGATTTCTTGCTTTAAGAAATTGAGAGGTATGAGTCAATGTATTGCAGTATCTTCCTAATAACTAGAAATCTTGTTCCCCTAGTCTAGTACAGTGTGGTGAAAAGGGCCACCCTTCTATAGTGAAAATAATACAAGTATGGGCTGCAGGTACATAGGTAAAGCTTTTCCAGGAGAAATAAAGTAGTTTTAAGTAATTGACCTAGCAGTACAATAGGAAGAGAAAAATGTGGGATGGGGCAGTAGTAGTGTGCACACTTACAGTAAAAGGCTATAGCAAAATGTCTAGAGTTTAGAGGAATGAATAAATATAAGTTTAACATGCACTAGTTTAGCTGAAAGCACTTTAGTGCTTCACTGATGCAGGGTCTCACAGTGCAGGACAAAAAGGCAGCCTTTGGTTTATTGGAGGTTGGCCAGGTCACAGAACAAAACTTTTGCTGAGGGGAATGCAAGCACACTACTGGGGATTCCTATGAAGCAAGGGCAGAAAAGCTAAGTCTAATCATTAGCACTTATCTGCTTTCCCAATATTCCTGCCCTCTGTTCCACTTTTGCTCTCTTATCTACTTACCATCTCATTTTTACTGCTTGTTTTTTTCATCCTTTCATTATCCATTCTTTTACTCTCCTTTGTACTTTTCTTCCATGTCCTATTGTTCCTCTATTTTACTAATGCTTCCTGATCTCCTTCCTCCTATCTCTTAACCTTCCTTTCCTTCTAGTTTCTTATCTTACCTTTGCCTTTTAATATAACTTCCTTGCTTACTATTGTCAATTTGACTTCTCTTTGAACCATTCCCCAAATGTCTGTTCTGCTTTGTATTTTGTTTCTAAAGGTTAAGTATTTTTTATCTTAGTTCTGTATAATGTAAACTGTTAACATGGTTACATAGTCTGCTTATGTAATGTGATGGACTTGGAGCTTTTTCTCCCTGGGCCTTTGCTGAAAATGGGTACTTTTGGCCCATTCAGACTTTCTCAGTAAACAAATGTCAATAAATTAATAAACAGATTATATGTATTGTGTTACGGCGTTTTTGCGATGTGGTGTACTGCTGAAGATGTACATCTCTCACACACTGTATTACTCTTTTTGAGTAATAGATGATGATCAGAAAGCATGAGATCATTCTAACACTGCCTCAATGTACCCATCTCAATCAAGCTGGGTACAGAAGTTGTGGGGAAGTTTTGGTCAATGGTTATGAGAGAAATGACTTGGGGTGGGGGTGAGGGGTGACTATAACTGCTTGGAGTTCGGTTCGTGTAGGATAATGTTTGGGTTGACTTAGTACTGAATATTTAAAATACAATACAAATTGGGGGAGTGGGTTGTATAGAGAATCCTAAGGTTCTAAATGCAGTCAGTCACACCACAAAGTGATGAGCAGCATCACACTAAATCATCAGATTTAAAACGCAGAAAATAAGCAGTGAAAAGCTCAGCAGAGCACACCAACGAATAACAAGACACTTGAATTCAGCCTCTGCAGCGATTAATGCCCACAACAACTCTGAGAACCCTCTTCTGCCACCAGAAGGATTTAGTATCAAAACAGTACAAGCAATATCGATGCACTCAATTTTAAACAATTTTATGAAAGGTCTCTTGACCTGGTGAATAGCTTAAGTGTCGAGACTTTGTAAAATTATTATCAACAACCAATAAACAGGGAGGGGAAGAGAGTTATGTTTGCAAATTATCATAAGAGGAGTGGCAACAACAGATGCTATCCTACTAGTATCTTAGCTCTGAGCTGACTGGCTTGTAACTCCCTTAATGCAAACACAAGTCCTGAACTAACCTGGCATAAACTCATTACATAAGAAAAAAAAAACTAGAGTTTAATACCAATAGTTAACTTAAGTAGCAAAATGCAGTGCAACTGTTTACTGAAATTGCTAGTATAGTTTACAGGTAAAGAAACTATGATACTCATATTTACTGTTGCATTACTGACTCTTGTGATTCCTGATGGCTTTCTCAGACAGCAGTGATTTCACCTTCTCCTTCTAGTCTTGGGAGAGCCACCCCTCTATAAACATGAAGGAATCATAAAAGTTCTGTTTAAGAACCTTTTAAGCAAAAATTTTCCAAAAATAAGATGGTGTTGTGTATGTGGGAGGTTTAAGAATAATATTTTTCTCTAAACCATTGAGATTTGGAAAACTTGTTTTGAATGTAAATATTCTCTCAGTCAGCCCACTGTTTGCCCATGCATGCAGCTACTTAAGTTCTACTCTGCCCCTGATCAGTTAAAGAATACTACAAGCGACATTTTTTTTTTTTTTTTTACAGATAGGCACGTTTCATCTCCAACTGAAGTTGTCATGAACACTGCTGATGTACCTATCTGTCCACTGTGGTTCACTACTCTCTCTGCCCATCTAAACACTATGCTACCACCCCCCGATTCTTTATTATTTATATATAGGGAGAGTTCTCACAGTACTGCATTTCAAGGTTCACAAATTTTTAAATAGAGCCTCACCCATAAACTCCTAAGCAAAAGGGCAACATTTATTTGCTTGTCTCATAAGTTAAACTGAAGATTTCTGTTATCTGGCTCCTCTCTGCTCTCTGCATACACATATACTGATTGACTCCTGCTAATGCATTTGGGTATGAAAGGTCCCTTTCAGTATTCTTTGTTGTATTAACACAAAAGAAGCTTAATTTATTTAATATGTTAATGATCTGTATTACTGCAGAGAAATCTGCAGTATAGTAAGTAATTCATCCTCCCCTATCCCGTTGCTATATACCTGAAGTTGAACAGATTGTTTTCTCCCTCACTCATCCTGCTGTTTTCCCTGGGAGCACAGCTGCGTATGTAATCTCTATGGCTCCATATCAATGATTAAAAGTATAATATCAGGCTTTGGTGGTGACCACCTGTTGCTGTGGAGGCGCTTCCTTAAAAGCAAGTTCTGATCTGTTTATGTAATATGGGTGCAGATCATACTATGTTTATAAACAGGCATGCTCCCCTCCAAGAGATACTTTTAATACTGTCATATGAAGGACCACCCTGGACTCATACTCCCACCTCACTGTAATGAATCATAAGACCTGGTATAAAATTATCACTCCCATAACTGAAATTGCTGACCAAAGGTGCATTAGGCAAATTCAGGTACAGCTTTTTGAAAGATACTGCAACTGGAGGGCATGTAAGATGAATCGTGTTGATGCATTTTGTGAGCTGTAGTTGTATGGAGTTGAAAAAATGTTGCTGTGATGGCTGCAAGTAATACTCTTCTTGACTGAAATGCATATAATACACTGTATTCACAAATATCTGTTGGAAAAGTTGTTTGGAAGCTGATGTCCTTCAAGAATGCAACTGCAGTCATAACGTGGGTTGTCCTACCTCAGGCAGCCCTCGGTCGGCCGGATTCCAAAGTCTGGGTCTGGCGTCGGCTGATGTCGCCTTTCTCTCCGACGTCAGAGCGGCTGGAGTACATAAGCATCAGCCGATGCCATTTTCTTCTGTCTTTCTTGCCACGCGGTGCCCGAAGCAGAAGCAGTTCGCAAGTGCCGGTCGGTCAGCTCCTGTATTCTACGTTTCCAAAGTCATCAAAAAAGCTAAGTACCCCGTTGGGGACCTTTTCTTGCCTCAGCTGATGTCAGAAATTACTGAAAAAGTTAACAATTGTCTTTTTTGTGGTAAACAAATACCTCATAAGGATTTTCACTCTTACTGCCTCCCTTGCCTGGGCCCAGACCACGACGTCTCGGCCTGTGTAGCCTGTGCTCGCTTCAACAAGCACACTCTCAGGCGCCGGGCGGAGTTCGCTGAAGATTTTTTCGTCGATAAATTTGCTACACCATGCCGTCGGATCTTCCGACATCGCAAACTCCCAAAAAGCGAAAAGACCGGGACCGACATCCTCGGCCCACGTCTACCACCGACTCCACGCCAAAACCTAGCGAGAGTGCTCCGGTTCCCTATGAGACGGTCTCTCAACCGCTCCAAACCGAAGACACCGCATTACCGACGACTCCGATTCCAGACATTACTCCGACGCCAGTTATAGACTTTCCTCCGGATACCGAAACCGAGGAAATGCCCGAGACCATTGCTGTAGACAAGGTCACTCCTGCACGTGGAGCTGCCAGGCCTCCTATGGCCATGTCTATTAAGGCCTACACTAGGGCTAAGGCAGCCAGCAAAACAAAGCATATTGCTTCCAAATCCTTACCTCAGCCGACTCCGGAGACACAAATTATGTCCATGGCTGCTGATTTAATTTCCATGATCAGAGGTTCACAGGCCCATCCTGAGAGAACATCCCAGCCTCCTCCTGATAAAAGGCCCTGGGTTGAACCCTCTGACCCTTCTCCTTCTGATGAAGACTGAGGGCTCTGTCCACTCTGATAGCCAGGAAGAGCTCTTCCAGACCTATGAGGACTCGGATGCAGAAGATTCCATACCTTCGGCCTCCCCTCCTGAGGATATTTCTTTTGGGGAAGTTCTGCACACCATGAGGGAACATTTCAAGTGGCAGGGTCAGGAATATTCTGATTCTAGGAAACGCCTTAGGACTTTCCTTAAGAAGCCTCAGCACAGGCCCTTAGCTATTCCTCCTGTACATGATGTTCTGGATGATTTGTATTCTGACTCTAGTGCTACCCCTGATTCTCTTCCTCCTGCTCCAGCCAAGCCAGACAGGTATTACAGGGTCCCAGAAACTCATTCCCATTTATTCAGGGCCCATACTGCTGATTTGGAAACTATTTCACAGGGGCCTAAAGGAGTTTCAGCCTCCACCTCAAAAATCCTTTGCCCTCCAACAGGGAAGCAAGGTCATTAGAGATGGGGTAAAAGGTTTACACATCCACTACCTTATCTATGAGAGCTTTAAATTGCCTTTTTCATATGTTCCAATATCAGGATTATCTCTTAGAAGATTTACAAAAACATTAGCTTCTCCTGATCCTTTAGACAGGAAGACTTTGCAGGAAGCTGTACATAACACTCAGCAAGTAAGCAATCACTTCCTGCAGTGTGGATATGATGCACTGGAAGCTTCATGTAGGGCAGCTATGACAGGGGCAGTGATGCGTAGACATGCTTGGTTAAAAGATCAACCTCTACCAGATCATGTAAAAGCAAAACTTCTGGATGCACCTTTGGAAAAGAACAAGCTTTTTGGTGCAAATGCTAAGGATGTGTTAAAGACCATCGAAGAAAAAGCAAAATCAGTTCAGACTGTGAAAGATTTCCTCCAGGTTCAACCCCCCAGATTCAGTAGGAATTGGCCTTCAAAAAACTGGTCCTTTCCTAATCCAGAAAAGTTTCAAAGGGGTAAGAACAGACGTGGCCAAGGAAGAGGCCAATACAGAGGCCCTTACAGGAGACGGCAATGGCAACCAGGAAACCAAAGAAGTGATGCAGGGGTTTCACCTGCCCAACAACCACAAACTCAATGACTTTCCTCTACTACCACCTACCAGGGAACAACTAGAAGCTCCCTTGGGCGGGAAATTATCTCTGTTTGCAGAAAACTGGCACAGACTGACAAAGGACAAATGGATTTTGGACATTATAGACCGAGGGTACAGGTTTCATTTTCATACCTTACCAAGAAAACAAGGCATGCCAAATCTACCACAACATCAAAGGAGAGGCTATCAAGCAAATCACTCTGCTGATTCGAATGAAAGCAATAGAAAGAGTTCCACAACAAGAACAAGAACAGGGGTTTTACTCAAGACTGTTCCTTGTTCCAAGAAAGGAATCTCAATGGAGACCAATACTGGACTTGTCCGCATTAAACACCTTTCTCATAGTACCAAAGTTCAAAATGCTGGCTCTACAGCAACTCCTTCCCATGCTGGGCAAGGAGTCGTGGCTGATTACTCTGGACCTCAAGGAGGCATACCTGCATGTCCCTATCAGACACAGCTGCAGAAGATACCTCAGATTTCTTCCAGGGCCAGAGCATTATCAATTCTCAGCATTGCCATTTGGCTTATCTACTGCGCCCAGAGTATTTACAAAATGCCTGGCTTCAGTAATTGCTCATTGCAGGCTCCAGGGTATACAAATTTACCCGTACCTGGACGACTGCCTCATACAAGCGGACGACAAATTGATGTTGACAAAAAACCTGGATTATGTCATACGATTACTTCAAGCTCTGGGATACACAGTCAACTTCCAAAAGTCAAGACTGCAGCCATCCCAGCAAATAATCTTCTTAGGAGCCAAACTAGACACAGCCTCTCAGATGGCTTACCTGACAGAAGACAAGCAAGAGAAGTTAACTCAATACTTCAAAGGTTTAGCAAAACTCACCCAGATGACTGCAAGGAGATTCCTACAGGCCCTGGGTTACATGGCATCCTGCATTCTACTGGTTCCATTAGCAAAACTACACATGAGAAAGCTTCAATGGTACCTAAAAAGCATTTGGTCTCAACACAGCAACAACTTGGAGACAATCATACCACTCATTCCATGCCTACAAAAGGAATTCCTATGGTGGGCCTCGGTGAGCCAGGAAAACACAGGTATGTCATTCAAAAAACCACAGATAACACAGACCATGACTACAGACGCCTCAGACCTTGGATGGGGGGGCGCACATGGAAGGAAGGTGTATACAAGGACAATGGTCTCCAAAGGAAACACATCTGCATATAAACCAAAAGGAAATGCTGGCAGTAATGCATGCTATCGAGGTTTTTCAACACCAACTCCAGCAAGGCCATTTAATGATACGGACAGACAACACCACTGTGATGTGGTACATAAACAAGCAGGGGGGCACCCACTCTTACCCCCTTTGCAGACTGACAATGCAGCGTTGGGAGAAATCACTGAGTCTAAACATCCAGTTACAATCCCAGTTTGTTCCAGGAAAAGACAATGTGTTGGCGGACAGCCTAAGCAGGAATTTCACAGATCCACACGAGTGGAGGTTACATCCGAAGGCTTTCAGACAACTCACTTCGACATGGGGCAAGCCAGACGTGGACCTATTTGCCTCTCACCTCAATCATCTTCTACCAAAATTTTGCACAAGGACATACCATCCAAAGGCTTGGAAAACAGATGCCCTTTCATTCAACTGGAACTCCCTAGCAATCTATGCATTCCCACCTCTGCCACTGATGACCTCAGTATTATTAAAGATCAAAGCAGAGAAGCCCAAGGGAAGCATAATAGCTCCGGATTGGCCAAGACAACACTGGTACCCACTACTACGGAGCATATGTCACACCAGGAGGTGGGCCCTCCCTCAGTGGCCTCTACTTTTGACTCAACACAATTTCGAAACACTGCATCCAAACCTTCAGACACTGCAGCTAACAGCCTGGGAGATCCCATAAATAACTTCAGCTTATCTCTCTCCAAGGAAGTTCAGCGGATACTAACAGAGGCTCGAAGACCATCCACCAGAAAGGTTTACTTAGCAAAGTGGAAAAGATTCAGCAATTGGAATACCAGCAGGGGACATGATGCATCATTACTGAACATCCCACTCATCTTGGAATATTTGGCAGATATGTTACAGAGCGGCCTCTCATATTCTTCAATAAAGATACATTCATCTGCTATTTCAGCTAGATACAACACTGATCCTCCTGTTTTCTCTCTCCCCTTACTAAGACAATTCCTCAGGGGAATCAAGAACATTAAGCCACCAAGAAAGGCCCCAGTGCCAGCCTGGGACCTCAATTTTGTCTTAGAAAAACTGACTCTACCTCCTTTTTGAGCCAGCAGCTTCAGTTGACTTGCAATTTCTCTCATGGAAAACAGCTTTCCTGTTGGCAATTACCTCAGCAAGAAGGGTTTCGGAGCTACAGGCCCTAATGGCAATACCACCCTTTATTATTTTCCACAGAGACAGGGTTTCATTAAGGACCAACCCTACTTTTATGCCAAAGGTGGTATCTAGGGTTTCTCTAAATCAAGCCATTCATCTGCCTGCTTTCTTCCCCAATCCTGAGAATAAGGGGGAAAGACTTTTGCATACCTTGGACATTCATAGACAACTTCGATACTACCTGGACAGAACCAAGGCCAGTAGGAAGTCTGAACAGCTTTTGTAGCTTACGCCCTGCAGTCCAAGGAAAAGCAATTTCAAAACAGACTATTTCTAAATGGATTGGACATTGCATCAGATTCTGTTATTCCTTTCATGGGAAGACTGTTCCAGCCTATGTCAGACCACATTCCACCAGAGCTACAGCCACCTCTACAGCATTTTTAAGAGGGGTGCCTACAAAGGACATTCTAGAAGCTGCTACATGGAGCTCCGTGCATACATTCTCCAAACACTACAATCTCCCTCTATATTCCAGATCCAGAGCAGGCTTTGCTTCGGCAGTCCTGCAGGGTTTGATTGCCACTCCATCTCTTTCCTAGAGCATACCTCCTCCCCCAGCTAAGCTATGGTATTCTACCCACATGTTATGACTGCAGTTGCATTCTTGAAGGACATAGTACAGTTTTGTACCTACCATAAATGTAGATGTCCGATAGACATGCAACTGCAGTCGGTTTTCCCTCCCTCCATACCCCTCTATGCCTAGGGTCCACTCCTATCCCCCTTACTCTTAGCTGGGGATATCTGTTATGGTGTATTTGTTTTATTGCTCATGTATTTGTTTGGAATCCTGTTTTTGTCTTCCAATTTGATTACAGCCTTCCTTGGAGGGCACCTGGCATCTGGGGCAAGAAACACTGAAGAAAATGGCATCGGCTGATGCTTATGTACTCCAGCCGCTCTGACGTCGGAGAGAAATGCGACATCAGCCGACGCCGGACCCAGACTTTGGAATCCGGCCGACCGAGGGCTGCCTGAGGCAGGACAACCCACATGTTATGACTGCAGTTGCATGTCTATCGGACATCTACATTTATGGTAGGTACAAAACTGTACTTTTCTTATTTTGCTATTTGATTTTTTTATAATTTTTTTCCATTTTTTGTGTGTATTGGCTGCAACATGTTTTGTAATGTTTCTTTGATTTACCTGTTACGTAACTTTGTTGTGTTTTGCAACCTGGACTGAGCCTGAAGTTGGTCGTTCTTGAACAGAACTCTACCCTGGTCAACAAACTCAAATAAAATAAATTTCTTACTGACAAATTGTTACTAGCAGTTGACTTAATTGAGGAATATTATGTGTGTAGGAAGAATTAGTTGAATGAGTTCTATAGTAACATTTCTCATTGTTTGAATATCTAACCACTGATTATTATTTAGGTTCTATTTATTTTGAATTTTTTTGGAAAGAGAATATATGAGGTATTAAAACAGTTGGATCAATAAAATGAACATTATTATTATTATTATTTTATTTAAAATATGACTAAAACCTAGGCAAACATTTTAAACTACCTTATTTTCTACTGCTGTATTTTGTAAGTCAGTTATTTTGTTTTTAACTTTTCACAAGCATTATACTGAAATCTTTCCATGCAGCTTTATAAGCACCATCATTATAAAACTATCTTTAGTACTGAAGCCAGTTTTAATTATAAGATGTCTGAATATCCTCATTTACTAATTCATTAAAGAGTAAAGCATTTGTTGTATTACCATTAAACCTCAAAATTGTAATAGAACCAACATTTTCCAATAAAGAATTAATATATCCAGTAGAATTATTAATGTCAGCAAAAGTTAATACAAGATAACTGACAAATAATGGTACATTTCTTCACCAAGTAACCTATTTTAAGATGAGACCCAATAACATTCAATAATGGCTCAGTAGCTAAGGAAATGGGTGCATAGATATTTGCTTTATTCATTTTCTTGTGTTAACTCCTTTTTGATAAAATGAGCCAACTGTAATACACATAATATACAATCATTATGCATTTTCTTTATATATAGTTGAAAAGATTACCTCAAGTACCAGAAAAAAGTAGCTTCACTCTATAGAATCAAAACTTTTCTACATCAGTACTGATATATGCAAAACCATTTTTAATTGTTATTGATTATTGCAAGATCAACCACAGTTGTAATGTTCCTGAAAGTTATGTTGTTTCTTTTTATAATACAAAACTTGACTGATTATTATGAATCACATTTGGAGTAACATACTTCTCTGTTAAAATGGACTTAAACAATTCTGAGGTGCATTAAAAAGGCCGATTGGTCTCTAAGAATTGTATTATAATGGCTCTTTAACTTATCCTATTCCAAAATGGGATAAAGTATATTTCATTGAAATTATTCAATATCAAATTTTAAGATGCTGAAAACATTAATTAATCACTTTGCCAGGGCAAAGCTTGTATATCTCAGATATGAAAGTATCAACACCTGGAACCATTTTATTTTTATTTTCTTAATAGATCAACTATTTTTTATTATTAGTGTCTTTACTTGACTGTTATCTTCCTCATTGCTACCATTATTATTTTGCTTTCAAATTGCATTTTTGTAATTAGAATGAAATTTAATCCATTTATGTTTATAGATATTTATTACAATGATCTTTAAAATTTCAAACATTTCTTCTGTAAGAGTTTGTAATTTATTACTTATTTTATGAAAATATCCTCAGTGTGATTTTGATTGCGTTTAATTTTACTTCTTCAGATGAAACTCTGCAAGTATTAGGAAGGTAATTAAAATGTGTTTTAAGTTTTTTGTAGTGCAGTAGTTGTTTAATGATTAGTGAACACTCAATAGATACTTTTCAGTGCTTCAATAAAATTGTTAAACAGTTTATCTCCTTTTCCTTTCTAGTTGCTTGTCAGTGATTTAATAAAACTGTTATACATATTATTAACCATATATGTCTTAACATTAGCAAAACTTCTTTGGAATGGGCAATATCTGTTTATCCCCTTCCTACTTCTCATTCAAGACTGCAAGTTTTGAAACTTGTGTATTATGGCCTGATTAGTAGAAGATGTAATAATTTCAGATTCATGGCATTTCTAATAATTTAATTTAATTTCTAAAGCTATCAGTAATGCTTTGTGTTCTGAAAACAAAGAATTCATAATTTTGTAGAAGGTCGTTGTTCTGAAATTCATTAATATTCATCGAGTCAGTATTTCTTGTATGTTTCTAAAGAAGTTTGTCAATAGCTGAGACTGTAGGTATTTATTCTGTACTAATGTCATCATTCTCTTCCTGACAGTAGTTGGCCTTTAAAGTTATCCATTAATAAACTATTGTAATTTTAGCATTTGCACACCCATGGAAGGTATATAATATGCATTTGACATAGTATAGCCACAATATGTGTATTATTTTGATTTTCAGTTAAAGCCGTATTCTTGGTATTAAACTGAATTTGCTCTGCAAAATAGCAGGCCCATGCATTTTTTAAGATGAAGAAAAGTTTTTGAGTTTAATGTAGACATACCAACTTCAAACAAAGACATTTTTAAAAAATATGCATTAGAATCATTGGATCATTAAGACTACTGACTTTAAGTGATACAACTGATAGTGACATTCATATAATCATTAAGTAGGTTATTTTTCTCAGTTAGGCCAAAGACAAAAGGCTAAGAATGACTGTGTTAAACCTAAAACATCATTTTAAATCAAAATTAGGAACTTAAAATCCTAAACTTGTAATTAGGTAAGAAAATCAGCACAAAATCAGCAAGACTCTTAGTTAAATAAGGACTCTTAACCTGAAAAAAACTGCCATATAGTAATCACAGACATGCCATTAAAATAAATACATTTTGTAGCTTGCACTGGTAACCTAGAGTGATAAAGTTCAGACTACAGCTCATGTGCCCAGAGTTTGACTAATGGTTTGTCTGCTTATTTATGCAGACAATGAAAACGAAAATGAGCATGCTTTTTCAGGGGTGGGGGAGTGGCAAAAGGTGGTTCCTGCCAGGCTGGTGCTACTGTTGTAATGACAAGGTCTCAACTCCAGAGCAAAGGTCCTTTATAGGTTTATAGGTGATTACTAGGCTAATGGCACAAGAGTCTTTACAAGCTTAGCCAGTAACACCCAGGATATGACAATATTATACCTTGAAATTCCTCAGATATGGGATGGAGTAGTATCAGGATAGTGGGTCTTTGGTGTAGGAGCCCTGAGTTATTTTACTGACTGCCTCTGTCCGTAAGGGACGTGCAGCAGTGTTGCCAACTGGTCATCTCAAAAAGTACCTAGATTTTTGGACAAGTGGAATAGTATATTGGTTCAGGGCTCTGCCCCTGGAAAATATTTGGCACTCTGTTCTAAACGTTAAAAAGAACTAAAATTCTTTATTTACCCCTACCAGGCTAGGTAAACACAACCAAAAAGAAAGCATACTCAACTGAGTACTCGTAAATAGTAACCCCCAACTGTACACTGCTGTTACCCTCCCCAATAACCTAAGTGACCATCTTCTCACTTACATAGGTAAGGATAAAGCCATTAATCCACAACAACCCCTACTCAGAAAAGTCAGGAGAAAAAGAAACTTTGACCCTGACAAATTCCAACTGGAACTTGGCTCCTGTAATTGGTCCATGCTAAAACACCTACCCTTAGAGGAGGCAGTTGCCTATTTTAACAACAAATTTCTTGAAATTCTTGATCTACATGCACCCGCCCGCTCAAAATGAGCAAAAGCGAAAAATGCACCATGGCTATCTAAAGAGACGAGACTAAAAATAACCAGCAGAAACAAGACCCCCATGATTGCGTTAAATATAGGTATGTTAGGAATTGAACAAATTTATCCTACTGGACAAAAAACAATTCTACTGTAATTTGCAGACAACTAACCAGAACAATCCTCAGAAGTTCTGGGCAGGGCTGAACAATCTACTTTGCCCTGGGAAAACGTCTACACCTATCCCTGCTGCCACCATTGATAAATCCCCAGAAGAAGTTTATGACAGTTTTAACTGTTTCTTTACTGAAACAATTCAAGGCCTATCTAACCAATTTCCTCCTAGCTCCCTTGCCCCCTGATACTACTGCTTCTAAAAACCGACTTTTGTTTTCCTTCCAACCAGTGTCCACATCACTTATCCATAACTTGATCAAAAAATTAAAATCCACCACACTCTCCGCTGACCAACTCCCCGCCGAGTACCTTCAAAAATCAGCTGATGCCATTGCCTATCCAATATCAATACTAATCAATCATACCATAGCAGAAGCTAAAATTCCCACCATTTGGAAAACGTCCTATGTAATCCCACTACATAAAGGAGGTACCTCTATGGAATTCTCCAATTATAGACCTATAGCTATACTTGCTTCACTTGCAAAGATTATAAAAAAATGTATACAAAAACAATTTGTGCACCACCTAATCCAAAATCACCTCATGGCGGATACCCAGTATGGTTTTCGTCCACACCATAGCACAACCTCAGCGTTAATGGCTTTTACCAATACTATAAATAATAACCGTAGCAATAATCACATATCCTCTGCCCTATTCTTGGATCTTTCCAAGGCATTTGACATGGTTGACAACCAATTTCTGGTTCACACCTTGCAAACTTTCCACCTAGATACCAAATCCCTTCTTTGGTTTACATCCTACCTTAATGGGAGACAACAGGCTGTCCTATGGCAGAACAAGCTCTCTAACTTATTACCAAACACCCTTGGAGTACCACAAGGCTCCATATTAGGGCCCCTACTGTTTTCCATCTTTATTAATGACTTGTATACAGTCATACCAAACGTCAGCAGTATCCAATACGCTGATGACTCCACCCTGATTTGCTCAGCTACTTCTCCCACAGACCTGAGGGTCACTACCCTGTCCACCTTTAATACCATAGAAAATTGGCTCTCTGAATGTAGATTGTTACTAAATCCCCAAAAAACTAACATGCTGTTATTCTCTCCAACTCATAGGTCTGCCACCTTCACCATAAATGCAAAAGATGGGACAATAATCTCCCCTGACCCCTCTACAAAATTACTAGGTGCCATCATTGACAATAACCTAAAGTTTGACCTACATGTAAATCAAGCCGTCAGGAACATCAGTAAAAAACTTTGGTCACTATAGAATAAAAGCCTTCCTAACGCCTCCAGCTAAGATGACTATAGCTCGCTCTCACCTACTCTCAACACTTTTATACGTCTCCCGCCTTCTCTCCAATCGAAACAAATCTGTACTAAATAGACTGTCAACCTGTTACAATCATATTGCCAGGTTTGCCACTGGACTGCCTTTTAAAACACACCACTGCATCAACCTTAAACAGCTTGGGTGTCTAGAACTTCCCACTCTCATCCAATATAACCTGCTGATCATGGCTAACAAAATCCTCTATAACCCAGATAACACACCAACCCTTCAAAATGTTATCACCCCCACAACAATCCAAGACTGCTTCAATCCTCCAACAGACTTCTAATTCAGACAATCAAAATCAACAATGCAGCTGGAGACACCCTCTTTGCTAATGCTGCAGGCAGAGCCTGGAACTTACTTCCAGGTGATATAACTTTGCTCTCCTCCCTAGGACAATTTAAAACTAAACTCAAACAACATGGCATTTAACTGGCTTTGCTACTGCAACAAGCCTAGCTAACTCTCAACATGAATGTGAATAACCCAACTAACTATTTATTTGTTAATTTTCTCCTGACTATAACCAGGTGTATCTCATGTCTGCCTATGTATTCTTTGGTAATACCATTTAACTAATCTTGTATTACTTGCATCATCTCCCTGGGCCTCCACTGAAAATGGACATAGCTCCAGTTGGACTATCCCGGTCAACAAGTGTAAAATAAAATAAATAAATAAAATTCCAACAGCTGGGCCTGCCAGTAAGCTGGTTATAAAGTGCATTATTTCCAAATCCATCCATCCATCCATCCTCAACCCCTTTTTCCCATTTTGCACATGGGGTCAGGGTGTCACTTCAGCAGTGACAATAATCTAGAGCCAAGGTTTACACCATCGGGTGGCGAGCCCTGCCGCAGCATTTCTTTCACAACATACATTCACATGCGCACTCACACCTATGGCCTTTGGCCAATTTAAAGTGTCCAATCCACTTACTTCATGTCTTTCGAAAGTGGAAGGAAACCAGAGCACCTGGAGGAAACCCATGTGAACACAGGGAGGACAAGCAGACTCCGCAGAGAAAGTGCCTCAGCCAAGAATCAAAAGTATTATTCAATCTGGTGGGAAGAGTGAGGCGGTCAGTCAGTGATGTCAAATCATATACATACTACAAACAAGGCATGCAGTTTAGATCCTGCCCACCTACAGCTTTGTACCCTTCGTAAAGGACACCAAACAGAGGAAAAGAATAACAACATATTCTATGCCTGCTAGTCTAACTATTCAAATGACACATTACATACCCATCAGAAACAGAAGAAAAAAAAAACAGCTTATGAAGTAGTAAGCAAAGTCCACACACCAATTATGAGCTGCCCTGAGATAATGTTTTAACGTTCAGCTAGTCTAAATGTTTTAACGTTCAGCTAGTCTAAATGGTTATCGACACCTTATTTCATTCTTGAACTTCGCTAAATCTCCCATTTTGTCGCTTAATAATACCATATCCCAAAACTGTGTTTAGCACAAGCATCACATTTTCAAATGTTATGCACACAGTCCATTATTAACAGAAGAGTACTACCTTATCTTCTTTCTTCTTCTTCTTTCGGCTGCTGCCATTAGGGGTCACCACAGCGGATCAACTGTTTCCATTTCTTCCTGTCCTCTGCATCTTGCTCTGTCACACCAACCACCTACATGTCCTCTCTCACCACATCCATAAACCTTATTTTAGGCCTTCCTCTTTTCCTGTTACCTAGCATCTTTTTCCCAATATACTCTGCATCACTCCTCAGCACATGTCCAAGCCAACATAATCTTGCCTCTCTGGCTTTGTCTCCAAACCTTCCAACCTGGGCTGACCCTCTAATATACTTATTCCTAATCCTGTCCATCCTCGTCACACCCAGTGCAAATCTTAACATCTTCAACTCTGCCATGTCGAGCTCTGACTCCTGCCTTTTTGTCAATGCCACTGTCTCCAACCCATATAACATAGCTGGTCTCACTACCCTCTTGTAGACCTTCCCTTTCACTCTTACTGGTAATCGTCTGTCACAACTCACTCCTCACACTCTTCTCCACCCACTCCATCCTGCCTGTACTCTCTTCTTCACCTCTCTTCCTCACTCACCATTACTCTGAACTGCTGATCCCAAGTATTTAAACTCATCCACCTTCGCCACGTCTGCTCCCTGCATCTTCACCATTAAGTCAAACCAGCTTTGAGCAACTCACACAAATAAGAGAGAACCAAAGGAACATCCACATTAAGTGGGTTCAGTTTACGAGACAGACACCAAATAGAAAACCTCTTCCATTTCTATAAGTAAGATTTCCTAGTAGTAGGTTTCCTGGCCTCCTGCAAGACTTCTAGCATGTCCTCATAAATAAACGGTGTCTGAGGAATCAAAATCCTGTTACCCACAATGTCAGTTGTGCATGGACAGGTGGGATGGATGAAAGATCCCTTGTCTTGCGTAATTAGATCCACTCTGTGAGGTAACTGGTGATGATTGCCCCTGGCTGTATGCAGAAGTAGAGGGAACCAGCACTGTTGTGGCCAAAAGGAAATCAAGATTTTTGGGGCATCCTGTTGAATTTTGAACAGGACTTTTGGAATGAGAGGTAGGGGAGGGAATCCGTAAAGAAACATTTTCTTCTAAAAAAATGAAAGAGCATCCACCTTCCATACCAGAGGACTTGAGACTGGAGTCTGTTCAGAGGGGAGGCAAAAAGATCCAATTGAGGAGTACCCTACTGGTGATGTCCAGAAACACATTCCTGTGAAGCATCCATTCGTGGGACTGAGGTAAGGACCTGCTCAGAGTGCCTGCCATAATATTTTGACCAGAAGAGATTTAAACCACCTGAAGAGTCACTTGATACTTGACAGCAATATCCCATACCAGAAGTGCCAACCAGCAAATAAGGTATGATCTCATTCCTCCCTGTTAGTTGATATACCACATTACTGTGGTATTGTCTGTAAAGACCTTGAGAGGCCCTGGAGAGAAGCGGATGAAAGGCCTGAAGGGCCAGCAGAAGAGCTCTCGTCTCTTTGACATTGATGTTGGGCCTCTCCTGACGAGGTGATCACACCCCCCTGTACCTCTAGGTTTTCAAAAGTCATCTCCAACCCATGTCTGAAGCATCTGTGAACAATTCCTGAGAGGGAAGAAGGGAGATGGAAAGATTTCCCTGGGTTGAGAGATAACTGCCGAATCCACCAGTGAAGTTCCTGTCTGAGACAAGGAAGAAGAGGAACTAAAAGTCTAGAGGATGTGCATGTTGAAGCCACACTTACTTCAGAAACCACTGAAACTTTCTCATGTGAAGTTTGGCCAGAGGGAGCATCAGAATGGTGGATGCCATGAAACCCAGAGCTCTCAGAAATTCCCTAGCAGTAATGGAAGCCAGAGGAAGAAGAGTGGGAAAGAAGGAAATAAGATTTAAGGCCTTTGCAGGGGGCAGAGATGCAGTCACAGGCACCAACTGAATCCTGCAACCCAGAAAAACATGATCCTGAAATGGAGTCAGAGAAGACTTTATGAAATATACTGTGAACCCCAGGCTCTGAAGGAGGGGAATGGCAAAATGAAGATTTTTGCAAGAGTCTCTGGAGAGGATGCCTGAATCAACAGATCATCTAAGTAAGGAAATATTTGGATCTCTTGAAGTCTGCTAAAAGCAATCACAGGAACAAGGCATTTGGGGAACACCCTTGGGGCAGTAGGAAGGCCAAAGGGCAAAGCAGAGAACTGAAAATGCCAGGAAGAAACCGAGAAACATAAAAGCTTCTTGAAAAGAGGATAGATTGGAATATGGAGATAAGCATCCTTGAGCTCTAGAGGCAACATATAGGCTTGATGAAGCAGGAGAGGAAGCAGAATCTGAAGAGACAACATCTGAAAGAAAGGCACTTAAAAGTGTTTAGATGAGAGAGGTCTAGAATAGATCTCCAAGTGCCCTCTTTTCTTGGAACTTGAAACAGTCTGGAGTAGAATCCTTTCCCCCTTTGGGACACAGGCACCTCTTGAATAGTACCCTGACTCAAGAGAGTTTGAAGAACCTTTAGACAAAAGGGAAGCGGTTCCTGAGGAGGTTGATGAATGCCCATAAAAGAAGTGTGGTGTTTTCACACCATGAAGTACCCCTGACGAATGATTGACAGAACCCAAGAATCTTGAGTGATCTGAAGCCAAGCATGAAGAGAAAAAGAAAGTCAAAGAGAAAGAGGAATTTGGCTAGGAGGAAATGGATAGTCATACAGCACCTGATTTGTCTGGAAAGGAATGCTTCAGAACCCCTAAAAACCGAGTAGCCTTAGCAGGAGGAGCCCATTTGCCACTCTTCATGCGTTTAGTAGAAGGGTGGGAAGGTCTACAAACAAAGGCAGGCTTAGTGGGATAGTTTCTCTGAAATTTAGGTACAGGAGAATCAAAAACATATTTAAGCTCCTGTAAAGCCTTACCTTTATCCTGAAGAGACTTAAACCAGCTGCAGCTTCCCCAAACAAAAGTTAAGAATACAGGGAAGCATCCATCAATTTAGCTTTAATATCAGGTAGATGCTGAAGCCTAAGCCAAGAATATCTCCTTATGTTGTTGTTGTTGTGTCTTTCGGCTTTTCTCGGTTAGGGGTTACCACAGCGGAACTCCGGTCCGCTAATGATTGGCAGTTGATTTTTACGTGCTGAGTTGCCGGCCCTAACGCACGACCTTCAACGAAGGTACGCCCATTCACGCATGTCTCCACAGAAGACGCTCTAGCTGAGAATCGAACGGGACAACGTCTTGCTGTGAGGTGACAACACTACCGCAGTACCACCACCGCAGATCTAATTGTACCAAAACAGCAGCCCTAGAACAGACATCTGCCGCATCATAACTACATTTAATAAAATGAATGACTTGAGAGGAAGTCCCTAGCAAGGAAAGGGCAGAGGTTTTACCCTCAGACTCAGGAAAATCGGACCTAGGTTGACAGGCCTGAGAAAGAAGAGCCAGCACATGCCTAGACATATAGGTCTGATAATTAATAGCCCTAAAACCTAGGGTAGCAGAAGTGTAAACTGTCTTACCCAGCCATTCCATAGTTTTGCTATCTTCCAAAAGGCAATAACTTGGGTAAAGGAAGCAACTGAGACAGCTTATCAGAGGCTACAGAGACCTCAGAAGGGTCAGCAGCAGGACATTTATATAAAAAGAAATGGTCTTCAGGCACCCTTCCTATCAGCCTTCTTGGGAGCAGGGAGTAACGAATCGGGAGCATGAGAGGCATTGGAAAAAACATCCATCAAAACAGCCAAAAGAGGAGGAATAGCCACAGATTTAGGGGATTCCTACTGCAACAACTCATAGTACCTCCTATGGATATCAATGTCCTGAGCACAATCCCACTTAAAAAAAAAAATCCATCATCCTAGAGAGTGTGCCCCCAGAGGAAATTTCCTCAAAAGGAACATCAGGACTAATAGATTCCTCTACCTCTGACCCATAGTCCAAAGGAGAAGGAGTTGAGTAGTATAAGTCAGGGATTCATCATCAGAATCAGAATCTGATTCAGTCTCAAAAGAATCCTGTTCTCTAGGCCTTTTAAGGGGAGTAGAGGACCAAGGAGGAAGAGGAATGGAAACCCCTTGAGGAGGCTTTAAAGACATTAAAGCAGAAAATAGCCCCTTAGTGAAAGCTTGCCATTCACCTTGAGGATCCCTATTAGCAGAAGAAACATGTTTAAATTTTTGTTTATTTTTTAAGAGAACGTCCCCACCAAAAAACTGAGAAGACTCATACCCAAGATATGGTAGTTGAGAACAGTAGTAGGAACTTCTTCCCCAACTAAAATCTGAAGAAGTCCCTTAGGCCTCTCAGGAAATAAATCAACCATGGTTTCCCTTGAATGTTCCAGACGGGTGCCTGCAAAGTCTCATCAGATGTGCTGCCAGTCGGAGCCTCACTGGTTTCCAACATGGTCTCGGTAGAGGAATCCTACAACACAGCCAGACAAGCCTCTGGGTTTGTGACAACCTCAGGAGAAACACCTGACAGAGGCTAGACAGTGAAATATTCCAGTTGTGCCTTTTTCATCTTCTTTTTCCCTAATGGTTGACCCTCGGGGCAGGAGATTCCATCCATTGAATCTTTAGCAAGAAACTTAAGATGCTGGCTCTCAAGATATAAGGAAAGGGAAGAAAGTCTACTGTGAAGGGTTGATGGAATGAATGCCTGGCAAATAAAACAAGATGTATGATCATGAGACACTCCTAGACAAAAGACACTTATCATGCAGTCTTTATGGGGAATATGTCTTCCACACTGGCATTTCCCCTTCCTGGATGACATTAACCCCAAGGAGCACAAAAAAAAAGAGAAAGCAATAATCCCCAGTGAGGCACGTATCTGCACTTCAAACAGGTGTAGGTAATCGCTGGAGAACAAAAATGCATTCAACTGGCAAAACAGACACAGGTTAACAGATTGACGGTGAAAATGTACATTCGGACTGGCGGCAAAGAAGTTGCTTCTGGTAAGCCTGAATGTCACCTTTATGCCTTACGGTACACAAGGAGCATTTCATTGACATTCAGGCGTACCATTAAGTGCAACAAGAAGTCTTTGGTATACTTGCTGGTCGACAGGGTTCAACAGCAGGGAATCCTAGAATGTTAACAATACTACAGCAGTGAGTGTAAGGACATTTTTCAAATACCCTCTCCGGATCAGTTTCTGCAGAGGTCCATGCATCCATGGCTTCTCAATTGGCTACCCTGCAATCTGTTTTGAATTCCTCCATGAGGCTTATTTTGTATGTAGCAAAAGGAACCTCAAGGGCAACAGATTTAGGTGTTTCCATCAGGAGATGTGCCTGGATGCACTTATGTAATTTTGCGGAGCTCTTCAAGTAGTCGTTTGCCAGTGCCCCCTTGGACAGCACTTCCTTGTTCAGCCCCACAGTGAAAGAAACTTTATCCAGGTGTGAGAAGGATGGAAAAGACCCTGTCTGCAGTGGGCATATACATTTTTCGACCCCTCAGTGATTGTTTTCTAGGAATCAGTGAAGTGTTCAAAAGATGCAGTTCAGAAAATCCCAGGGGCACAGGGAGGAACTCTGATTGGCACTGCCCCCGCAGCAGAGGAGGTTCGCAAAACCAGGGGTCCAGAGATTGATTCTTGGACAGACCCTACCAGTGCTCCTGAATGGAGACCCAATTTCTCACCTATGGAGGCAATTGGGGGTCAATTATCCCTGCACCAGAGAGCCTGGCTAGACATAAAAGTTACTTGGGTGCAGAATATTATATCCAGAGGCTGTATAATACCCTTTTCCATTATGCCCCCAATCTCAAGAAAAATTTCTGATGTTCCATCCAGTCAGAGGGAGAAGCAGCAATTTAAATAAAAAAGCTGCTAAAAAAAAGTCATCCAAGATGTCCTATCAGACCAAATAGAATCTGGAACTTACTCAAGGTTCTTTTTAGTGCCAGAGAAAACAGGGGACTGGAGACTAATTTTGGATCCCAGCAACTTGAACATGTCAATTTGACATACCAAGTTTCAGATGGTCACAGTTCAGGCCATTCTCCCTTTTCTGAGCAAGGACAACTGGATGTGCTCAATAGGCCTTCACAATGCATACTATCACATAAAGATGAACAGATGTTCCAGAAGGTACTTAAGCTTCTGGCTGGGAGCCGGTCACTACCAGTTCAGAGTTCTGCTCTTTGGTCTCACCACAGCCCCCAGGATGTTCACCAAATGCTTGACAGTAGTAGCAACTCACTTGAGATTGTGGGGATTCCAGGTGTTTCCATATCTAAACAACTGGTTCATTAACGCCTCGACCAGGCATCAATTGATAAGGGCAAGACATCAGGCTCTCCAGACTTGTTCCTATCAGGGAATAACCATAAACTACGACAAGTCTAAAATAGAACCAGTTCAAAATATGGAATTCATAGGAGCAGTTTTCAACACAAAGTCAATGATAGCTTCTCTGTCTCCATCAAGAATACAAACTATACAATCACAGATTAGAAAAATAATCTGCAGTACAAAGATTTCAGCTTGCTTTGTCCTTCAAGCTCTAGGATCAATGTCAGCAGCAGTAACACTAGTACATCTAGCCAGATTTTGTATGAAGATTCTCCAATGGATATTGGCATCTCAATGACTGATACTTTACCAAACCATGTCAACCCAAATACGGATCACTCAGACATGCAGGAGAGATCTCAGTTGGTAGATTCAGTCATATCAGGTTCTGCAGGGCCATCCATTCATCCCCCCTCAACCCAAGGCCATAGTGACCATGAACACTTTCCAGTTGGGGTGGGGATGTGGCATTTTCTGGGGAAAACAGTCCATGGCACTTCGTTTCCGGAAGAGGCCAGCTTGCATATCAATGTCCTAGAGATTTGAAAAGTGCTTTTAGCATTGCAGGATGGTCTTCCTTCGGGGACGATTGCAATTCAAATGAACAGTATGTCAGTAGTTTTTACACCAACAAACAAGGAGGGACCAGATCTTACCCCTTGTGTTGAGTAGCTCTCAGAGTTTGGCAAAGGGCGATCTCATCCATCCACTTTACTTCGCACATTCCAGGGAAGTCCAGTGTGATAGACAAACTGACATATGCATTCTTCTATCTCATGTGTGGTCTCTCAACAAGAATGTGACATAAATTATTTTTCGTTGATGGGGCTAGCCTTGCTACAAACTTTTTGCTTCTCTCCTAAACAACAAAGGCAGCAGGTACTTTGCCATAATCCCCCCACCGGAGTAATCTACTTTATGCCTACCCACCATTCCAAAATTTCTGCAGAATGCTGTCAAGGTGAAGAGCAAAGTCATCCTCATTTCACCTTACTGGCCTCAACAGATTTGGTTTCCTTTCACCTCACTTACTTCACCAACCTTGGATTCTAGATATGATTCCAGACCTCCTATCTTCACCTGACAGGCATCATCCTTCCTGACACGTCAAACCTCAAGCTTGACTGGTTTCTCCAATTCTGTTAATAGCCAGCCAACCAATGGTGTCTTCTCCTGTCTGACATGTACTTTTATCTTCCCATAAACCTTCTACTAGAAAACAAATGGAAAAGATTTGTTTACTGGGCACACCAAAATCATGTTGAACCTTTTTCAGTGACGATACATAACACACTTGATTTTTTAGCCCTGCTTTTTAAAGAAGGGGCTAGTTCTTCTACCATAAGGTTCAGTTAGCAATGATATCAAACTTGTACACTGGATTTGAAGGTTCTTCGGTAGCCTGTCATAAGCTGAGCAGAACTTTCTTGCGAGGCACTCTCCTTTTGAGGCCTCCTTTTAAGGACCCTATTCCGCCATGGGATCTCAGTCTGCAAGCATTAATACATTCCCCATTTTAAACCAGCAGCTAAATGTGATCTTAAATATTTGACTTGGAAAACTTTTTTTCTAGTAGCCATTACCTCTACTAGATGAATTTCAGAGATTCAAGCTTTGTCTTCAAAACATCCGTACTTGATCTTTCACAAGCATAGATTGAGGCTACAAACAAATGCCTCATTCCTTCCCAAGGTTGTATCAGAATCTAGTATCAATCAATCCATTAATTTGCCAGTATTCTTTCCTAATTTTACAAACAAGTGTGAATACATATTACATTTATTGGATGTCCACAGACAATTACGTTTTTACCTGCATAGAACAAAGAACATCTGGAAAAACAGACCAATTGTTTGTTTCCTTTGCAGAATTGAAATTGAAAAAAAAACAGTTGCCAGATTAACTTTGGCCAGATGGCTAACTGATTGATTGTATTTCATTTATTTATAACAAATTGGGTATTACCTTACCACAACCAGTATGACCTCATTCAGCTAGGTCTATGGCAGCTTCTTCAGTTTTCCTATCCAGAGTGTCCATGGATGGCATATGTGCAGCAGCAACTTGGACTACTCCCCATACTTTTATTACTCATTATAAATTGCATCTGGTCTCCAGGGGCAGAACATCATTTGGGTCAACTGTGCTCAAATATCCTTCCTTAGAGTCCACCCAGGATTATAGGTGGCTGGGGACTCTATCCTATCAGTTGAGGACAGGATGAAAGTTGACAACATCAGATAAAGAAGTTATGTACTTAACATAACGTATTATCTATGTTGTCCATTTTCATTCTTCCTCAGCTTCCCACCCATTAACCCTCATCCTTTTTGTTCACAAACCTCTGGACAAATGAGCTATTAGAGAAACATTATCCTTTATACTGAGCCCTAGATATAGTTTCTCCTATACTGCTCACATGTAGTTTTATGTCTATATTTATTCATGTTAAACAGCTCTTTTCTGGTAAAAAATCAAACGCAAACAAGATCTGAGGTAACTTGGGGTTGGTGCATTATAGGTAAGGAAGAAGCTCAAAATTTTTATGGTTACCACCAGCTTAAATAAAGTTGACTCCGAAGATCAGATTCTAACCCATCAATTGAGGAGGAATGAAAATTTACAACACAGATGGAATGTGGCCGTTACGTCATCCCATTTCATATCTTGTACATTTGAACTTCTTATTCTTTCTTTTACTTTTTCTATCCATTTAGCATCTTTATGTTCCACAGGATCTTCATAGATATTTCTCCAAAATGTATCTATTTCTTCTTTTTTTGTGGTGTTTCAATTTCTTTTGCCTCTCAGTTCTCTATAAAACTTTTTTGGGTCATCAATAAATTGCTTATTTTTGTATTTTTCTTTTATATTTATCTATATATCTTCTAAGTTTTTCTGTCTGTGCTATTTTTAGTTTATTTGCGATAGTGCACAATAGATCTTGATCTGATATATAATACTGCATGTCGGTTTTATCACATCTGAGTATTTTTGTTGATCTGTTCCTTTTTCTATACTCCTCTAACAGTGACACTTCTTCTCTTAATTGCTTTATAGTTTTCTCTATTCGATACTTTCACTTACTACCCTGTGTTCTCGTGGTAAGGCTTTATCGGTTATTAATTTAGCTGCACAGTAATAAATCCTATTTACTTCTGTTATATTGCATGAATCTCTATGGACAATCCTAATTACAGTGTTCATTTGTTTTATCAAATTTCTAACTTTCTGGGTTTTATTGACCTTCTGTAGTCTATTTCTTTCATTGATCTTAGTGTGTCTGTCCATCTCTATTAAATCAAACAACTCTTCTCTTAGATCATTTTTTTCTAAACTGAGGGCACATTATTTGTTCTTTTCCTGAAGGCATTCTATATAAAGTCCCAGAGCCTATTCCTGTGCCACGTTCTCTTCAGTTTCATCCTGTATCATCCTTTGCTCTTTCATAATGGGAACTTGCTGATGACATCATCAGCTGCGTCAAAGTTGCCACAGTTTCCTGTTCCTTCCCTTGTCCAATTCCAACTGAACGTTTGTACTGGTTTACTGTAGAAGGCTCCAAAATATCTTCATATAGCCACTGATCAGATGCTTCCCACTCCACTGATTTCTCCTTAATTTGGGTGCCCGTTGCTCTATCCTGGTGTGATGTTATCTGAGTTAAATTTTCTACACTAAATCCTTCACTTTGTAGGTAATCCATAACCTCAGTTTCTATTTCTTTAACTTCTCCATTACTAATACTCTCTTCTACTTTTCCCTCTTTGTTTTCTTATTTTTTGTATTGTAAAATTTTCCATATCTGGATGCCTTTACCTGTATTTATCTTCAAATATTTTTTGTGTTGCTTTTTTTGTATTTATTAATTTTGCTTTCTCCTTTGCATAAATATGCAAGCTATTCAGCTTTGTGACGGAGAAGCGACTACGTTCTGGCTAACCTTACTGTCGTTCTTCTGCTGCTCTTGAGTGGAGGTCAGTTTGAGGACACTATTTGGCAGTGAATTACAGCATCTTGGACTACTCAAGTCAATGTCTGTGTTAACCTTGTTGTCATTTCTTTGCTGCTTTTGAGTGGAGGTTAGTTGGGGACATTATTTGGCAGTGAATTACGTTTTAGACTATTCAAGTTAACGGCTGTGCTTACTGGAACGTTTTCATGTTATATTGAGTGATTACTTATAAGGGTGAATTTAGTTCCTTTTCGTGTACATTTATTGTGGAGATGATTTGGTAACAGTTTTGTTGTATCTTGGATTACCTCAGCTGATGGTGCCATTCTGTTTTGTTGGGATTCTCTAATGTATTAAGGGATCGTTTAGTTGGGCAAATCTAGTCCCTTCTCTTCATTATTATCCCTACTGCAATTGTGATTACTTCAAGGGACGACCTTGTCCAAGCTTTCAGACACTTTTCTGCTGTGTCAAGGTACTGTTTGCCAGACATATCCTGGAGTTTTGTTTCCCTTTTGGGATTTTATGCTTGGACTTAGATTTTTTTCTTTCTGTTAATTCAATGTACAGTCTTTTGATGACATGTTAGACATAAGGGTATATATATATACAAATATATATATATATATATATATATATATATATATATATATATATATACATACTTTTTTTTTTTTTTTTACATTTGTTAGTTATAATCTACATGTTATGGATGATTTATTGATATTATAATTTTGTATATGTAGGAGTACTTATTTGTTAAAAGTGCTTCATTTTGTAGTGTAATTGCTTCAACTTTGTATATTGCATATTTACATACCACCTTACTAATTCTTTACCTAGCTTTACCTCCTTGCAAAACCTCTAACTAATCCGTACATCTACTCTCCTTCAATTATATACATCAATAAACAGCTATACACCTCCTACTAAAGTTTCACCCCACCGCTTTATCTCTACTCCTCTTTCTTTACTACAATTTTTCTCCCTATCTCTTTTATTTTTCCCACTCTACCACTATGCCTCTCCACACTATTACAATATTTCTAACTATATCCTTTCATCTCTATCTACTCTTACATCTAACATCGCATGACACAAATCACATTCCTCTTAAACTTACACACTCAACTTCTACATACACACAAACTCTTCCTAGTTATTCCTCAATAGGGTCAACCATCTTTTCTTCAGGTGCATTTCTATTAGCCATAGTAAAAATCTTCCAACAACACAAAGTCTGCCATAACTATCCCAAACATTATTACTGCCAGAAAACCAAAAGACAGCCACACCACTCCACTCAAAACACCCTTTCTAACTTAATAAAATGTGGGGATATACACCAAAACCAAGGGCCTCTTTCCAAAATGCAAAACCAACTAAATCCCACCAAATCTCTAAACTTTACTACCATTAATATACAAAGCATTAGAAACCAAATTCCCCACTTTCATGCATGGTTACACCTAAACGGACCTGATTTCACAGCTATGACAGAGACATGACTGAAGCCATGCATAAATAATACAGAATTCCTACCCCCCAACTATTCATGCCTTAGAAATGACAGACCACACAAAAAGGGCGGGGGCTTTGCCTTAATATACCCAATTAGCTATACCATCGTTCCCTACTCAAAACCCATTCCACATTTCTCCCCTGCTGAACTCTTAGTTACAATATTAAAACTAAATAACCACAAAACCCTATGCATCATAGTTTTATACATTCCCCTAGGCGATAACATTCCCATTCTAAAAGATTCTAGCCTGTTCATCCAAACATATTCAAAATTAAACTATCATACTACGAGATGGTAATATAAATTGGTCAAATATCACCAAGCAAAACCTCCAAACAAATATCAACCTATACAACTACATCCAACTAATTTCTGATATAACCAGGCCCAACAATTAAATGAAACACGGCTCAACCTTAGATTGGATCCTTGTGTCTGACCCAAATAAAATCTCCACTTTTGGAACTTTACCAAACACTATTAGTGACCACCTACCAGCCTTCGCCATCTGCAAAACTACTACAATGACTGATAATCATTACTTAAAACTAATAAGAGACCTGTCCAGTTTCTCTCCAGAACCTCTAAATGAATTTTATATCATACTAACTGGACTCCTTTACATAACATTCCCTTACATGAAGCAGTTGAATTATTCAATTCAACATTTCTCAAAATCCTAGATGAGGTAGCACCACCCAGAACAGAGAGAGTCAAGACTAACCAAACAACTTGGCTCACAAAACAAATCATGTCCTCTAGAGATAAAGCTTGGAGAACATGGCAAAAACACAAAAACCCAGCTGACCTGGTACAATACAAACAACTACATAATCAAGCCAAAACACATGTTATCAAGGATAAAAAAAGACTATTACCATAAGCTACAAAACCAGCATAGACTAAACCCTCAAAAATTCTGGGGAACAATAAATTCCCTTATTCACCCAGGGTCTCACTCCAATTCCTGCCCCATACCCTGATAAAACCCCCTCAGATATAGCCTCTTGCTTCAACACATATTTTATTGACACCATTCCAAATCTGACCACTACTTTCCCCTCTTCAAACCTAAACTCACCAGACCAATATACTACTTATTCTAAACCATACCCACCGCCATCTTTTTCTCAGTCCCATACCCACAAGCACCATAAAGAAGCTGCTTCATATACTCGAACCATGCTCCTGTGCTCCTGACAACCTACCTGCTGAATTCCTAAAAGTAACTGCTGATTCCATAGCGTACCCCATTAGTATACTAATCAATAGATCAATCCAAGAGTCTTGCGTACCCAGTATCTGGAAAAAAGCTTACATTTTGCCCCTGCACAGAGGTGGCAAAACTTCCGACATCTCAAACTTCTGGCCAATAGCCATTCTCTCCCCATCTCTAAAATACCTGAAAAATGTGTCCACACCCAACTAATCAACCACTTAACACACAACTACTCACCCCTACCCAACATGGCTTTAGACCAGGCCATAGCACAAATACAGCCCTCATCTCCTTTTTGGATACAGTAAATCGAGCACGAGATTCAGGTCAGATCGTCTCTTCACTCTTCCTCGACCTTTCAAAGGCATTTGATACAATTTCTCACCCCATTTTACTCTCTAAACTTAACGTAGGTGTCTCACCCTCAACCCTAAATTGGTTCTCTAGCTACCTTTCTGACAGATACCAAACAACCAAATGGCAGCAGTCCTTTTCCACCTTCTTAAAAATCTCCACAGGTGTCTCCCAAGGCTCAATATTGGGCCCCCTACTATTCCACTTATTCATCAACAATTTCCATGAGTCATTAATACAGGCTGATGTAATACAATATGCAGATGCCTCAACAATTATCTGCACTGCAAAAAAACCCTTCTGAGCTTCAACTACTAAACCAAAATGCCTTCACATCCACCGAAAAATGGATGTCCAATAATCACCTAGCTCTCAACCCAAAGAAGACCAAGCTGATTCTATTCACTCCCAAAAAAACAACACCCCTGAACAGGGCTGAATTCTCTATCATCTCCCAAAATAATACCTCCATAGAAGTTTTCCCAGTACTAAACTGTTAGGAGTCACTATCGATGAAACCCTAACTTTTGAACACCACATACTCAATAACATCAAAAAGACACACCAGAAACTAGGTACCCTCTGCAGACATAGCTTTTACCTAAATAACAATGCCAGAAGAACACTAGCCTCTGTCTTCCTACTTCCATCCCTCCTATATGGTGCTGCCATCCTCACTAATATACACACTTCACTAAAAAACAAACTTGATATATACTACAATAAAATTGCTAAATTTGCAACAAATGCTAGATTCTCATCACATCACTGTTTTTCACTGCAACAACTAAACTGGCTTGAACTTCCACTCTATCTCATCTACCTCCACTTAATTACTGCACATAAAATAATATGTAAACCAACAGCTTGTCCAGTTCTCTCCTCTATATTAACTCTGTACCATCCAAACAGACACCTTAGATCTGAAAACAAAATTCTACTTAGTCAATAAACCTCAACTTCCAGCTGGCCAAATGCTTTACTCCTTCGCTACCTCCAAACTTTGGAATAACCTCCCAACCTCAATAACCTCCATCTCATACTCTACTTTCTTTAAAAAATCCCTCAGACAACACCTCTCTACCTGCTGGTTATGCCCATGCCAAAAATAACTCCTTCTCTTCTTACTACTCCCACTCTGGGGCTACATGTGTGCACTCTTAGGAGGTCTGCAGCCATACCTGTGACTGTTACTATACTGCCTACACAGATTTAAATGCATGTAAATAATTGTATATGATGTTACTGTTTTTTTCTGCCTTCCAGTCAGTAATGTCTGTGGCATCTATATGACCAAAAGTACATGTTAATATCATTGATGGACTACCATAAAACTGCAATGAAATTGTTAAAAACTGTAAATAGTGCAACATTTTTGTTGTTTGTGTTTTTGATATTTGTATTTCTGTAATGTGACTTTTATGTGGAGCTTTTCTCCCCGGGCCTCAACTGAAAATGGGCTCACCTAGGCCCAGTGGACTTTCCCAGTAAACAAATGCAATAAATAAATAAATATTAAATCTCTTTTTTTTCCCATGTCCATATTTCTTCTTCAGATATCTCCTGATCTTCTTTCTTCTCTTTATTTTGGGGATTCACTCCATCATGCTGTGATGTAGTCTGTGTTAGACTTTCTACACTAAATATTTCACTTTGCAAGTATTCCATAACCCCAGTTTCTGTTTTTTTTGTCTTTCTCCTTTGCATAAATATTGCACCATATCAGATCTCTTTTTCTTTCCCATGTGCATATATTTTTTTATAACTTTCAAAAGTCTCTAGATTTTGTTCTTTATATTTTCACACTTCCTCAGTCGCCTGTTTTTCCAAAGTCCCAAAGTTTCTTGGTTTATATAGTATATTTCATGGATTTATTATATTAACGAACACAAATTTGCATTAGAAGCTTCTGACCGTTTTTCTTGTGGAAGTGTTTTTCTTCCCTCTAATTTTTCTCTTAATCTTTTCTGTCTGGAAGTTCGGAACTTCTTCCATAATAGTAAAAATACATAATTTCTCTCTTATCCTCAATAGTCTGCTCTATCATCTCTGTGTCTCTTTTTTGGCCTATCATTTTTTGTATTTTTTGTGGGCTGCTACTTCCTTCTACAACAGGAGGACATCCTCCCTCAGAGCCTGGCCTAGCCACATTGTAGGAATGTTTCTGTGTCTTGAAGATTCTACACTGTTATTTTTTTTTTCAGTCCTGGCCTCAGTGTGCCTACCAGGATTAGGCATGTTTTTATCCTGGGTCTTGTGCACCCAGCTATCTTTTTTTATTTTTTTGACCTACTTTTGTTCATGATATATGCTATATAAAATGTAGTCAATATATCAGTGTCATCTTGGTGAGATTTTGTGAAAAACAGGGTCCACCTCATGAAGGTACTCACCGAGACTTGAGGATGAATTCATTTGCAGCAATACTACTCTTCTTTGCTTGCTGATTTTTCATCTCTCCATTCAGACCCCCTATTTCTGAGCTTTGTGCTCATTCTGATGTTGCTACTAACTGATGAAGGCTTGGCCCATAAAAAACTGGTACTGATTAGTGCACTGTAATTTCCGGTCATCTAAGGTATATCATACTCTGGTTGAGTACCCTGTTCACTGCCACAGACTCAACCTGAGATACCCACTTCCCATTCCTTTGGACTAAAAGCACTATTCTGCATTTTGCATTAATAAAAAATGCAAGCCTAACCGGACAAATGCATCTGAAGCTGACACAGTTAAACTCTACATGAAGCAGTTCAGTAAATTATTATATTACTGCTTTTTATTGGTTGGTAGTAGTATACAGTCTTTGTTTTTGCCTCATGATAAATTGCTTTCATGGCTGCTTTCTTCTAATACCACACTCTAAAAATTTCCTCCAGTGAATCTTTGCACCTCCAGAAGTAATGCTTAGGCGTTGTAATAATTACTCATTATTTTCTTCTTAAAGGTTTCATATTCCATGTTATTGTAGTGTTTTGCTGTTGCTGCCACAGTCTACTGCTTACGTTTTAGATGTAGCATGCCTTACTATTATCTTTTTGTTAAAATGTATTTATTTATTTGCCTTTTTTTTTCCACTGGGAAAGTCCAACTGGGCACAGGACCCATTTTCAGCAAAGGCCCAGGGAGAAAGGCTCCAGTGTACAAACGGATGTAATAGACAGAGTGACACTGCCTTTTCATTAGCGACTGCTTATTCTCGCCAAAAAGCGAGTTTCTAACTGCTGTACTACTTTTAAAAGCTTGTTATTACATTTTTACTGTACCTGTACTTTAAAAGTTGTTTTTGTGTTAATTTAACTGTTTAGGCTGCCTACTGAAGTGCACTAGCCTGTGTAAAGCATTTACAGTGTTTTTCTGTTAATTTCTGCTACTGTTTCTGCAAAAAAAGAAAAAAAAAAACAAACAAAAAAATATCCTTGTTTCCCGCCTTTTCTGAGCTAAAATAGTCCAGATTTCAGGTTTTGCTGAATTCTGGGCTTTGGTATAAGTTCCTGTGTTGCCCATATCCTTACTTCGATAGGAGGAAGCTTCTCTGTTTACCAGTGAGAGTGGGGAGCTTTGAGCAGCCTATCTGCCCCTGGAGGAGTGGTCTCTGCCCAGAAACTAGTAGATTATTGGCCGTTTTGGGCTAATTCCTAGCTCTTTCAAGTTCCCTGCCTTAAAACCCGCTTTTGCGCTTGTTTCCGACTCAGCACAGCTCTTCGTGGTCCTGCAGAGTGGTACAAGCAGCAGAGAGACGAGAAAGAGTGACTTTTACCAGATAAAGTATTTTTTCTCTGCCTTTTCATTAGCGACTGCTTATTTTCGCCAAAAAGCGAGTTTCTAACTGCTCTACTACCTTTAAAAGCTTGTTATTGCATTTTTACTGTACCTGCACTTTAAAAGTTGTTTTTGTGTTAATTTAACTGTTTAGGCTGCCCACTCAAGTGTGCTAGCCTGTGTAAAGCATTTACAGTGTTTTTCTATTAATTTCTGCTACTGTTTCTGCAAAAAAAGAAAACAAAATTCCTTGTTTCCCGCCTTTTATGAGCTAGAATAGTCCAGATTTCAGGTTTTGCTGAATTCTGGGCTTTGGTATAAGTTCCTGTGTTGCCCATATCCTTACTTGGAATAGGAGGAAGCTTCTCTGTTCACCAGTGAGAGTGGGGAGCTTTGAGCAGCCTATCTGTCCCTGGAGGAGTGGTCTCTGCTCAGAAACTAGTAGATTATTGGCCGTTTTGGGCTAATTCCTAGCTGTTTCAAGTTCCCTGCCTTAAAACCCACTTTTGCATGATTTTGCGCATAGTGCAACATTGCGCAATGTAGCGCAGTGTCGTTTTAACAGTTTTAAACTTTTCCCGGCTCCACAAAGTCTGCTCTTCAAATTTTCCCTTAGAACTACTTAAACTCTCAAGGAAAGCACTCTACTCTCCTCTTACAGTCCAACGCTTACTCTAGCTTCTCAGTAAATCTTTGGAACTACTCAAACTCTCCAGAAAAGCTCTGTACTTTCCTCTTACAGTCCAGCACTTGCCCTAGCTTCACAGTAAAAGCAAATAAACTACTAGCACTTTCCCCCTTGTATAAAACAGTAGTAATAGGCTCCGGATTCTCCCATTAACCAATATTTTGAACTCTCCAGGCATGTCCAAAGCACAGTTTGTCATACTCTCCAGTCCAGCTGGTGAACCTGGGAATCCTGAGGCAATATTACAATTTCCTCATGTACACAGACAATCCCCTCCTCCATCAACCTCTAATGTATGCGAGAGATGCCACTATGCAGCCAAAATGGAGGCTAAGTTCTCTCAACCCAAGACTGGTACCACCAGTCAAGAGGAGAAGGTAAACACGAGCACCCCCAAACCAGTCACACATAGACTAATCACACCTGAAAACATGACACATAAACCCACAAAGACATACTCGGAGGCTCTAAATATAAACTTGCCAAAACAGCAGAGACCTCCTAAGCAGACACACAAGCACTCACTACCAAACATTAACCATACACATACCCCACATGGACAGTGTGCCACACAGTCCCAGCCCTTAAGGCCAAACGACACCCCTAATACACTAGTAATAGGTGACTATCGTCAAGCACACTGACGTCCCACTCACCAGACTGAACAAAGAGAAGGTCACTGTAAGTTGCCTGTTGGGTGCCAGGATCCGCCACATAACTCAAGCACTCAGGTCACTACACAGCAAGTACAAATACGACTCTGTCATTGTCCATGCTGGTGTAAACAAATACCTCCCTGGACTACATGAAAAGAGACATAGAGGAGCTCTGTGATCATGTAGCCCAGGCCAGTATGACCCTGACCCCTGAGTAGCATCCTGCCCTCACCTAGAGTGATGCCACATATAGAGACAAAATGATTGACTTCAACAATTGGCTAAGCTACTGGTGTCATTCAAAGGGGATCCAGTGTCTGTCAGCCTGAGACGACATGCTAGACAAGCCACGTTGCTTCGCCAAGGATGGCTTACACCTGTCACCCCTGGGCTTTCGAATACTGGCCAAGGCTCTTGCCACCCCCATAGTGCCTTTTTTAGGCAAGGCTCAAAAGACAAACCCACCTCCTTAGACAATACAAAGAATAAAAAACTAAGGTTAATGCTACTTAACGCCAGAAGTCTAAACCTAAAGATGCACTCACTTGAGGCACTCTTCAGTATGGAGCAAATCGATGTCTGTTCAGTGACAGAAACCTGGTTCAAGGCTCCTGAGAGCACCCCAGCTTTACCAGGATTCAACTCGTATCATACTTTTCGGCCACAAAACTCGGACAATAGCACCAAGGGAGGGGGTGTATCCATCTTCATCAAGGACACCCACATCTCCAGATTAGTGGCATTACATGAAACATCGGAAACAATTCATGTGGAACTAACAGTGGGCAAAACTGCCTTCCAAGTCATAGCCTGCTATAGATCACCCTCTCTGTCTCAAGACCCACACATGGCCTTCCTGAGAACACTAGAGAATATGAAGATCCTACCAAACACCATAATATTGGGGGACTTCAACTACCCAAACATCGACTGGGTAAACTACTGGAGTCCAAACTCATTTGCCCAACGGTTTCTAGAATTCATCAACTCAAATGCTATGGAACAACTAGTCACTGTTCCTACAAGAGGGGAAAATACATTAGACCTAGTCATTACAAACATAGGGGATCAATGTTCCACACCGGAGGTAAATCCCTCGTTGGTGTGGTCGGACCACAAACTGATCACAATGGACATCCTCATCCCAACCCCACCCCCAGCCAAGGAAACCACAGTGAAAAACCTCTCAAAAACAAACTTCACTCTCAAGACAGAAGCAGGAAGCTTCAAAGCCCCTGAGAAATTGGAAAATGTTACCCAAACCGCAGAATCCTATACGAATGCACTCTATATGCACCTACAGGAATGCATGGATCGTGCCATCCCAAGTAAAACCAAGACTCACTCCTCCAAAAATAGGAGACCAGTCTGGTGGACCCCAGCCATAAACGAGCTGTACAACAAAAGGAGGAGACTACTACATGACAGGGCCAAAACCCTAAAAGGGAAGGCATCCCTGATCAGTATTAGCAAGAAACTTCGCTCCACCATAAAAGCCTCAAAGGCAAACTTCGAAAGAAAAATTGCCAAAGACTCCAAAGATAATCATAAGGCATTCTTCAGTTACGTCAGGAACCTGGGAGGAAACACCCAGATCTGCTCAGAACTAATACAAAACGGCACAAAATACATGGAACCGACTGACATTGCCAACATTTTGGCTGACAGGTTCAGTGCAAATTCTGGCTGAGAGGTTCAGTGCAAATTTTACCCCCCTTCCCCCTCAAAAGGGCCTGTGTCAATCCTGGATGAATGTAGTCCCCCAGATATCTCAGACACACAGGTAAAAGCAGCCCTCTCCAAAGCTAAAAACACAGCGTCTATGGGACCGGATGGAATGTATCCGTGTGTCCTGCACGAGCTCCAGGAAGAACTAAACCCTCACTTAATTTCACTATTTCAACTCAGCCTTAAAACAGGCTATGTACCCAAGGAATGGCGTACAGCAACAGTGATCCCTCTCCACAAGGGTGGCCCCACAACGGATCCTGGGAACTATCGCCCCATAAGTCTGACTAGCCTAATTTGCAAGGCTATTGAGCGTATCATTATAGATCTCATAAACAAAGACATCGGGAACCTCCAGACACTGGACCCTACCCAGTACGGTTTTGTAAGGTAGATCCTGCCTCCTAAACCTGGTTAACTTTTTTGAAACAAGTCACCAAAGTCATAGATGAGGGTAAGGCAGTCCACACTGCCTATCTGGACCTCACTAAGGCTTTCAACACAATACCTCACTCTGGAATTATAAATAAACTAACCAGCTTAAACATCAACCCATATGTCACAAGATGGGTTGCAAATTGGCTTACGGATAGAACGCACGTGGTCAGGGTTGGAAGTGCCATGTCCGACTCTAAACCTTTTACAAGTGGAGTCCCACAGGGCTCAGTCCTGGGGCCCCTCTTGTTCGGTATATACTTCTCTGAAGTACAGGCCAGCACAAAAGGACTGTGGCTTACCAAGTTCGCTGATGATTGCAAACTAGGAGCCATAATAGACTCCCCGGCCGACACAAGCATTCTCCAAAAGGGTCTTACGGAGACAGATGCCTGGTGTCAGAGCCATGGCCTCAAGCTTAATGCCAAAAAATGCATAGTCATCCCCTTTGGGAAAAACAAGGTGCCCACTAATTACCACATAGGAGGTAACCCACTAAGTACAGAAGAAGTAATTAGGGATCTGGGGACCCAGGTTAATAGTAACCTCTCCTTTGACAATCACATTGCCAGAATAGTTGGAAAATCCTTCTATATTGCCCATCTTATAACTAAAGGGTTCTCGTCTAGATTTAGAGAGGTCATTGTGCCCCTGTACTCATCACTCATCAGACCCATAATTGAGTACAGTGCCCCATTTGGGATGTACCTTACCCGGCACCTGCAGCAGCTGGAGAGACTCCAAAAGTTCCTTACCAAAAGGATCATGGGCCTCAAACAGTTGCCCTATGCAACTTGGCTAAAGAAACTACAGCGCTACTCACTTGCTTACTGCCTGCTCAGAGGCGACCTCTGCCCGACTTACAAGGCCATGTCCAACCCAGAATTAATGGACATACTCCACCTTAAAAAAGCCAAATCTATTAGAAACACACGCTCCTC
This sequence comes from Protopterus annectens, assembly GCF_019279795.1. Lineage (NCBI taxonomy): Eukaryota > Metazoa > Chordata > Ceratodontiformes > Protopteridae > Protopterus > Protopterus annectens. The sequence continues at coordinate 550,898,087 of NC_056745.1, read as the reverse complement.
GGACTTAAACCTCAGCACAGCAATAAATAGGACATGCTGGAGGGATAGATTCATATCCCAAAGGCTTCCCACACTCTGGAATAAAATCCCAATTCACATAAGACAAAGCCCCTCACTGGCCCTCTTCAAGAGAAATCTTGATGAGTGGATGGATAACCGTAAGTTTGCACCTGGGATCACTCCAGTGGCACTACTGGACAGAGGCTCTAGAAGTTAAATTATAAGGGTGGAGAGAGCCAAACACATTTTTGGCTAGGCTTATAAATTCCCTAGGGCAGATAGCCTAGTATAAACCTATGAACCTGTGAACTAACATTTGAAATGTAGTATTATGCAGTAGTTTTGTAAGCATTTTTAAAAAGAGAAAGAAATGCATTTCAGAGTTGATAACTTATACAGACAGCCATATTGTTTCAATTTTCAACAGAAAGCAATATGTTTTACAAAAGGTATAGTGATGAGATAGAGTTGAAAAATAGAAGACAAGGGTAGTTGAAGGTGAAGGAGTATACCAAAAGGGGAAAGAGACTGAGGTACAGTATGGGTAGGAGGAGGATATGAAGGGGGTAAGAGTACAGGTTGGAGGAGGGTATGGAGGGAGTTACAGTACAGGTAGGAGGAGGGTATGGAGGGAGTTACAGTACATGGAGGAGGAGGATATGGAGGAGGTTACATTGCAGGTAGGAGGAGGACATTGGAGTGAGTTACAGTACAAGTAGGAGTAGGATATGGATGGGAGTTACAGTGCAGGTAGAAGGAGGAGGATATGGAAGGGGTTACAATAGAGGTAGGAGGAGGATATGGAGGCAGTTACATTGCAGGTAGGAGGAGGACATGGAATGAGTTACAGTACAAGTAGGAGTAGGATATGGAGGGGGGATACAGTGCACTTAGGAGGAGGAGGATATGGAAGAGGTTACAATAGAGGTAGGAGGAGGATATGGAGGGAGTTACAGTACAGGTAGGAGGCGGATCTGGAGGGAGTTGCACACTACAGGAAGGAGGAGGATATGGAGGGGATTACAGTACAGGTGTGAGGAAAATATGAAGGGAGTTACAGTACTGGCAGGAAGAGGATATGGAGGGGGTTATAGTACAGGTAGGAGGAGAGTATGGAAGGGGTTACAGTACAGGTAGGAAGATATGGAGAGAGTTACAGTACTGGCAGGAGGAGAATATGAAGGGAGTTATAGTACAGGTAGGAGGAGGATATGGAGGGAGTTACACTACAGGTAGGAGTAGGATATGGAGGGAGTTACATTACATGTAGCAGGAGGATATGGAGGGAGTTAAGCAGTGATACAGTTGAAGAGGAGTGAAAGGCTAATCTGATGCAGCACGTATGCATAACCAGGAGCTGAGTAAGTGAGACTTTAGCTGTAGTTTGAATGACTTTAGCAAGAGGTCCTGTCTGACTGCTAGCAGGATGGAGTTCCAGACTTTTGATGGGAGTAGAGGGAACAGCCTGCAGAGTTATTTGGTTTTGATATATGTATATGTATGTATATATATATATATATATATATATATATGTGTATATATATATATATATATATATATATATATATATATATATATATATATATATATGAATATATATATGAGTGTGTATGGGCTCCCTTCAGAAGCTCGAATACTGAAATGTCAAATTTCAGTATTTCGAGCCCAAGAAGCCAAATCCACATAATAGCGAACGTTTAGAAGCGTGAAATTCAAAACCTCGAATACTGGAGGTTTTGAATTTTGCTCTTCTAAAGTTCTGCTATGGTCATGTATTCAGGTAAGTGTGTGTTAAGGGGTTTGGGTAGGGGCTGTGGTGTGTGTCAGTGTGTTTGGTTGCTGGGATGTGCGTGTGCGAAGAGAAAGTAGCTTATATGGTGGTGTTTTGTGTGTGTTTGTATGTAGTCCGACCTCGGAGTGAGAATATTTAAGTAGGGGGGTTGTGGGAGGTGCAGGGGGGCTTTTTGTTGTTTTGTGGATTTGACTTCTTGGGTTCGAGATACTGAAATTCGAGATTTCAGTATTTCGAGCTTCTGAAGTGAATCCATATATATAGTATTTCGAGCTTCTGAAGTGAATCCATAGATATATATATATATATATATATATATATATATATATATATATATATATATATGGGTCTACTTGAATGACCGGCGCCACGCCACCGACACCGGAAGACCGAGGCGGAGCGACCGAACAGGTAGGTTACAGCGATATCCCGACAGCTGAGAGACCGACAACGGCAGCGTGTGGCGATCACGGTAAGTGTCGAAAGTGAAAGATTTAGGATTGGGGAGCGGACAGGTAAGTGTATGATAGTGAGGGATTTTAGGTTAGGGTGTGGGAAAGGTGAGTGTGCGGTAGTGTCGGACTAAGGGTTCCGGTGAGGTAAGTGTGTGGAAGTGACGTAGAGCAGTGTAGGGAAGGGTTAAGTGTGTCAGGGTTAGAATGCGGGTGGAGTGAGTGTGCGATAGTGACGGGCTGAATGTTTTAGGGTGGGTTAAGTGAGTTAGGGTTAGGGTGCAGGTAGGGTAAGTGTGCGATAGTGACGGTGTTGAGGTTTAGGGGTGGGTTAAGTGAGTTAGGGTTAGGGTGCAGGTAGGGTAAGTGTGCAATAGTGACGGTGTTGAGGTTTAGGGGTGTGTTAAGTGAGATAGGGTTAGGGTGCGGGTTGGGTAAGTGTGCTTTAGTGTCGGACGTTAGGGTTAAGGTTTAGGTTAAGGTTAGTGGATATGTTGTGTGCAATGTGTAGTTGCCGTTTTTTGTGTCGGTGTTGTGGTGTTCGGTTTTTTGAGTTGTTGGTGTGGTGTGTTTTCAGTTGTTTGGGGTCGGTAACGTGTGTCATATATATATATATATATATATATATATAGGAGATCTTTGTTAGAGTAGTGGAAGTTTCTGGGAAGGTTTTGTGGTTGTACAGGATTGGCTGGAGATGGACATTCATTACATTGGGGATAATAGGGAGGTCTGAGTATGCAAGTTGTTGAGGTAGTTCAAGCCACTGGAGGTATCTGATGTCCAAACAGTGATGTCTGTGGGAGGTTAGCTGCAAGTTTTGCAACCTTGTTGTGTAACACTGCTCTAGTTTGTTTAGTCTGGTTAGTTGGATGTTTGTCAGTACTGGTACAAAGTAGAAGAGACAAGGTAGGAAGGTAGTTGGCGATATGATATCTTACAGTCTTAGATAGGATTTTGCCCTACAGAGAGTGCTTAGTTTTTGGTATTTTATTTTTCACTGCATGTTGAATGTGAAGGTCAAACTTTAGGTTTTCATGTATGTAAACTATGTAGTTTGGTTTGTGTGACAAGTTCTGTTTTGGTATTGTTGGAAGAGGTAATATTGACTGATGCTTTCTTTATTATGAGTTGTTTGGGAGAGAAGAAAATTAGCTTTGTTAGGGTTTAGGAATAGTGAGGAGGTAGTCAGACAGTTTTCTGTAGAAGGAAGGATTCCTGGGTCAGTCTTTGTAGGGAATAGAGCAGATGATGGTAGAATCATCTGTACACTGTACTAAGGTAGCATTCTTACTGGCTAGGTCAAGGTTATTAGCAAAGATGCTGAACAGAATAGGTCCCAATACGGGTCCTTGTGGGACTCCAACTGCAACAGGAAGAAAGGATGAGATATTAGTAGCCCGTTTTACTGCCTGGACCCTGTTGGAGAGGTAACTAAAAAACAGGATAGACGGGAGTTGTCAAGGCCTGTACTTGAGAGTTTGTATAAGAGTATAGGATGGGAGACCGTGTCAAAATCTTGGGATAGATCAAAAAAGAAAACAGATACAAGTTTACAATCCTTTCTCTTTGTGTTAATGGTATTAGTGAAGTTAAAGGTGCACAAGATTTATTGATGGTTTGTTTGAATTGAGGGAAGGTAAGTCTTTGGTGACATTTTTACATATTTGCTAGGTAGATTGCCTGGTGATAGGGAGGTGGATTTTAGCTGAAGGTCATAGTTTCATAGATGTGTACTAGGCTAATGGCCCTATAGCCTTTACAAGCCTAGCCCATAGGATTATCATGGCATGATGCCATCCAACCTTAGTTTCCACTGCCTGTGTTGAGGAGAGCCATTGGAATGATCCCCGAGGTGAATTTTCTATTTCCCATCCACTCATCAAGATTTCTCTTGAAGAGGGCCAGTGAGGTGCTCTGACATGTATGGGAAGTCTGTTCCATAGCATGGGCAGTCTCTGGGTTATGATTTCTTTAGATGTAGCATTTCTAACAGAGCTGGGTCAGACATGGCTTTATAAGTCAAGTGGAGATCGCCTCTAAGTAGGCGATATGAGAGAAAATAGTTGGAGTTTTTTGAGTCTGTCCATATAGGACAAGTGTTTAAGGCCTAGGATCCTCTTTGCGAGGAACTTTTGCAGCCTCTCCAGTTGTTGCAGGAGTCTAGTGAGGTACATGCCAAATGGGGGCATTGTGCTCGATAATTGGCCTAATGGGAGAAGACTAGAGGGAGACAATGACCTCTTTCTTCCTGGATGCAAAACCCTTAGTAATGAGATGTGCCACATAGAAGTTGCAGTGTGGTAGACAAAAGAGAGGTTGCTGTCAACCTGTGTTCCCAGATCTCTTATAACGCCTTCTGTGTTCAGTGGACTATCATCAATGTGGTAGTTCATGGGAACTGGGTTTTTCCCAAAATGGATGACGACACAGTTTTTGGCATTGAGCTTATGGCCATGCTTCTGACACTAGTCCGTTGGTCTCAGTGAGGCCTTTCTGTAGGATGTCAGCATCACTTGGGGAGTTAATAATGGGTCCCAACTTGAAATCATCTGCAAACTTTGTCAGTCAGATTCCCTTTGTGTTGGACTGGACTTCTGAGAAGTAGATACCAAACAGGAGAGGACCCAAGACAGATCCTTGTGGGAATCCACTCGTGACTGCTTGACAAGTCAGTAAGTAATGGTAAGTAATAGTTTTCTGATTATAACAGTGAGGACTGTTAATTTAAATTTTGACAAACATGCATCTTTTGATCTTCTTCATTTCCCTGACCCAGTTTTGTTTCTGTTCCACCAGGTTAAAGAGAAAGTTGAATTTTCAACCCAAGGATAAAGTGTGCTGTACAAAAAATGGTTATGTTGCGGATCTGAAAGACATTCTGGAATATGGTCAGGAAATAACAAAGCCTTGCAAATCCAACAAGCTAACTTCAGAAGGTGAAATTCAGAACCACACAGAGCAGGAGCCTGGCTCAACAAATACTGAAAAATCCTTGCCAGACAACCAAAAAACGATCAGACTATGCAATGGAGAAATATACTTCATTGATAAGGTACAACTTTTGTTTGTAAATGTGAGTTTCCTTTGTCCTGTGTCATATAAATATTGGATGTGTAGGTCTGAATCAGAAGTATTGGACTATAAAAGTTTCTTGATTAAATCCACCACCCTTACACATGCAAAAATAAATAAATAAATGAAATGAAAATAGTAATGAAATGCATAGAAACCACTGCTCCCAGAAGATGTCTTCTGGCCACCATGTAGTACCAGACTCATTGGTCTTGTTTTGGTACACTTCACAGCATCCATTATCACATTTACAGTACTGCTAATAATTGACCAGGTAAAATGGATATTTTTATATAATATCCTGAGCCCCTCTCATTGGACCCTGGATTGGGTTTATACTCTCCGGTTCAACATATTTTTTTCTTTGACACACCTATGCTTTGAGGTGTGCACTCTACACAGATGTATGCTGTATTGTCATGTACTGAATTAGGAGACCATACCTAGCCCCATACTCTGCTAGTTCTTTCCTGCCACTTACAAACTTTATTTGCAAGTCTGATACTTGTGGAAAAGCTGCCTCATTCATTGCCTTGAAGTAATCAAGTCCTCTGGCTGTTCACATGACCAATAATTATGAGCAAGTACTCACAGCTGCACCTGTTCTTTATTGCTTGAGAGAGAAGCATGATAATGAAGTTCTGCCATGTGACAGCAGTTCAGTCTTGCCACCTATAGACATACAAGAGACAATCTTCTGGTACATCTCACTACCCAGATAATAGCAGTAGCTGATAGTGCTGAGCCTTAGGGTGATCCAAATTATCCTTTTGCAACCCTAGCCATTTGCTAGAACACCATCAAATGACAGACTGAAGGAAGATTGTGATTCCATCCTTCTGGAGGTAAGTCTGTCTGTGACATGGACTTTTAGTTCCTGCGTGTGAAGGCCTCACCCTTGACTAGGGAAGACTTGACTCCATGCCCTTCCTCCTCTTTAGCAGAAGAACGAGGAGACCTTAGATTGGTGCATCCCAGTTACCATCTTGGGAAATATATCCTGAGGTTTAGGAGGTACCATTCTGTTGCTTGATCAGTAGAAGCAAACCCATGACCAGCCAGATCCTGGAGAGAACTTCACTGGTAGCGCTTGGGATCAAGAATTACAATTCCTAAACTGCCCTTGATGGCCCAGGTCGAAGATGGTTCACTTGGTCCTCCTGTTTTAGGGTCTATGGTTCAGGCCCTAAACTTCTGTCAGCAGTCTGATGTCTGGTGAGACCTGTCCTCACTATTATGAGGATATATACCATAGGGTGTGTAACCTAATACCAGCACCAGACCCACTGCAGACTTCTGCTGTTATGTCTCTGAGCACTGATAGCCTGTCGCCAGATGGCAACCACCAACTATTGCTTGTTCAGACCCACTCATGACCACCCCCAGGTGCTCAAAGTCTTGATCTAAGGGATGGCAAATAATATCCTGCCCAGTCATTCTAGACCTGAACTCTGTGATGTCTTTTTATTCATTTGCTGCAGTAATCTTAATCTGGGGGATCTTCCTCCTGAAGGCGACCCAACGTCGGCCAGTATGCAAAAGTCTTAAACTACTGTAGGGTACATGGGACCTCGCAAGTAGGCTGCAGTCGCATGTAGGCTATAAAAGTGACAGATCAACGTATCATCCTCAGAACTTTTCTGCCAGCAATCAGAACGCCATTCCAACCATCGGTCTCATCATTTCAGTGATTGTGACTGCAGCATTTTCCAGATCAGTGCCCCATTGGGGAATATTTTCTCTTACTACTGTATTGGTTACGTCTTCCAAGAAGGGCAAGTGCCAGTGTGGAAGGCAAATTCTGTATAAGGACAGCCATTCACAGTGTGCCTCGTGTTTAAGGTCTAACCATGACCACAAGCCCTGTAGCATCTGCCAGAAGCAGACTCTCTTCCCTTGCTATTTATTTAGAGAAGCAATGACTTAAGTTGTTCGCTAAGCATATGGAGGGTACCTCAGGGTATGACACCAAGCCAGTTTAGCACAAGGCCAAGAAACCTTGGCCTGCAGCTTCTGCTGCACCTCCGTCAGTCATTTCTTCCGAGGTGCTTGTCAACCCGGAGACACATCCGACTTCAGGCATGGATTCAGAGGCTGAGCCCAGATGTTCTTCGTGATTCACTGTTGTAGTTATCACACTTGGGTTATCTGCCTGCAGGTAGCCCTCAATCGGCCTGAATACCAGAGACTTAGTATTTCTGTGTCCGATGCTGTTGCTCCAGGAATGACGTCAGGTCGTCAGGGGTATAAAAAGAGACAAGCCGATGCCATTACATCAGTCTTTCTTGCCGAGGAGACCAAAGCAGAAGCAGTTTGCAAGCAAGTCCCAAACCATTCGTCTGCTACCTGAATTTTCATTTATGATTTATTTGAATAATCCTGAAGCCTTTTTTCTTGCTCTAACTGATGTCAGAAAAAGTTAACAATTGTCTTGCCTGTGGAAAGCAAATACCTCACAGAGATTTTCATTCTTACTGCTTCACCTGTTTAGGCCCAGACCACAACGTCCTTCGCTGTCAGTTTTGTCTTTTTTAACTCCCAAACCATTCGTCTTCGGGCTCTCTTTGTTGCTAAATTCTTTCACTCTCTATCTCCGTATTCTGAAATGGCTTCGGTAAGCCATCCGACTACAGATATTCCAAAAAAATGTAAGGATAAAGACGGAGACAAACCGCATAGGTCCAAAACTGCTGATGACACTATCGTTAAGCTAGTCGTCAGTCCGCCGGTACTCAGTGAGGTGCTTTTGCAGCCCCTGATGCCTGCTTCTATGGATCTGCAGGCCTCTACTGAGACCCATTCGCAGTCTGGTATGCCGCAAGATGCTTTTTCGACTATGCAATGGCTGCGGATGTCTCTACCTTGGATGGGTCTGGAGCTGCTGTGCAGGCATTGGCTTCTGAGGCAGTTCTTTGCTCAAGCGATGTTCGAATTAAACCAACTACTTCATTTTTAACCAAAACTACCGAGTTTCTTAGGCCCAGAGTATGCACTATGCCTAGAAAACCGATGACCAAAGTGCATGCTCATGCTCCCATGCCACAAAAACAAATGCTTAGAATGGCTGAAGACCTTATTATGCTGATTAGGGGAAGTCAGCCTTTCCCTTCAAAGAGACAAAGAATGCAGTCGCCTTCAGCTTCTACAGACCAGGAGTCCAATGACACTGAAATTTCTGATTATGAAGACATGTCCTTATATGCCTATGAGGATTCCGATGCAGAGGACTCCATTCCCACTACCTCCCCTCCAGAGGATTTTTCTTTTGGTGAAACCTTGCATACTTTGAGAGGATTTCCACTGGGAATGCCAAGACTATCCTCAGTCCAAAAAGAGGCTCAGAGAATTTCTAGAGTTGCCTCAACACAGGCCTTTAGCAATAACCCCTGTCCTGGATGTTGTGGATGATGTTTTTATGGAATCCAGTCTTACTCCAGACACTTTACCTCCTGCCCCTAGGAAACCAGACAGGTACTACAAAGTACCTGACGCTCATAAATTTCTTTGCAAGAATCCTACTGCTGACCCAGAGATCATTTCCCAGGGGCCTAACGGTATCAAGGCTACTACAGCCAAGAATCCCACCCCTTCCGACAGGGATTCCAGAGCTTTGGACAGATGGGGGTAAGGTGTTATATACCCCTGTAACTCTTGCTATTAGGGCATTGAATTGTCAGTTTCACATGCTGAAGTACCAGCAACATATTATGGAACTCATTAAACAAAAAGTGGCAACCTTTTTAGACTGTGCAGAAAATAAAGAATTGCAAGAGCTTATGCACTCTGCAAGCCAAGTCAGTAAGCATACTTTGCAGTGTGGCTTTGACACCCTAGAAGCATCTTGCCGGGCAGCAGTCACTGGCTCTGTACTGAGAAGACATGCTTGGCTGAAGGAGCAGACCTTGCCAGACAATGTCAAATCAAAGTTACTAGACACTCCTTTGAATAAGGATCGGTTGTTCGGCACCAAAGCAGAAGAGGTTCTTAAAAAGACTAAAGAAAAAGCTAAGTTGGTGCAGACTGATAAAGAATTCTTGCAAGTGCAACCCCCCTAGATTCAGTAGGCATTGCATTTCCAAACACTGGTCCTTTCCAGCCCCCTCCAGGCCTTCTCAAACTAGACCCAGGGGAAACAGACTACCCAGGCTACAGTCTCAGGGTATGCAGAGATCTAAGCAATGGAGTGCCCCCACCCCTAAAGCAGGCAGTGCTAAGCCACGTCCTTACAGAAAAAGCTCACAATGACTTCTTTACTCCACTTCCCTGCCCTACCCAATTGCTTGTGCCCCTGGGAGGAAAACATGTTCTTAATGCAAAAAACTGGATGTCCATCACTCAGGACCGGTGGGTCCTCAACATTGTATCCCAGGGATACAAATTTTATTTCATAAGTTCATAGGTAGGTACTAGGCGATCTGCCCGAGGGCATTTATAAGCCTAGTCAGAGTGTGTCGGTTTTCACCGCCCCATTGATTATTTAACTGATCCTCTGTCAAGCAGAGCCAATGAAATGATCCCAGGGGTGTATTTTCTGTTACCCATCCACTCGTCAAGGTTTCTCTTGAGGAGTGTTTGTGAGGGGCTCTGCCTAATGTAGTTTGGAATTTTGTTCCAAAGCATGGGGAGTCTCTGTGACAGGAATCTGTCCCTCCAGCATGTTCTATTTATTGTTGTGGCGAGGTTTAGCTCACTAGAGCGTGTGGCTCGCAGTGTCTTGGATTTCTTTAGGTGGAGCATGTTCATCAATTCTGAGTTGGACATGGCTTTGTAAGTCAGGCAGAGATCACCTCTGAGTAAGTGATATGCCACTGAGTACAGCCGGAGTTTTTTTCAGTCGGGCTGCATAGGACATATGTTTGAGGCCAGCAATCCTCTTGGTGAGGCACTTTTGTGGTCTTTTCAGCTGTTGGAAGTGTCTTGTGAGGTACATCCCAAATGGGGCATTGTACTGTATGATGGGTCGGATGAGCGATGAGTAGAGGGGCACTATAACCTCTTTATTTCTAGATGCGAACCCTTTAGTAATTAGATGGGCCACATAGAAGGATTTTCTAACTACTTTGGCAATATGATTGTCAAAGGAGAAATTACTATCTACCTGAGTCCCCAGATCTCTTATTACCTCTTCTGTATTAAGGGGGCTGCCACCTATGTGGTAATTTGTGGGTGTTTTGTTTTTCCCCAAACGGGATGACTATGCATTTTTTGGCATTTGCTTGAGGCCATGACTTTGACACCAGGTGTCCATCTCAGTAAGGCCCTTTTGGAGGATGTCCGTGTCAGCCAGAGAGTCAATTATGGCTCCCAGTTTGCAGTCATCGGCAAACTTGGTTAGCCATAGTCCTGTGTTTAGCTGTACTTCAAAGAAGTATATGCCGAACAGTAGGGGTCCCAGGACTGAGCCTTGCGGGACACCACTTGTGATTGGTTTAGAGTCTGACCTAGAGCCCGCTATTCTTACCATGTGAGTTCTGTCTGTAACCCAGTTGGCAACGTAGGGGTTTATGTTCAGGCTGGTGAGTTTTTCTGTAATACCCGAGTGGGGAATGGTGTTGAAAGCTTTGGCGAGGTCAAGGTAGGCCGTGTGAACCACCTTTCCCTTGTTTATGGCCTTGGTGACTGTCTCGAAGAAGTCAACCAGGTTTAGTAGGCATGATCTGCCCTTAACAAAGCCGAACTGGGTTGGGTCAAGTGTTTGGAGGTTCCCAATGTCTTTGTTAATGAGTTCCATGATGATGCGCTCCATAGCCTTGCAGACCAGGCTAGTCAGGCTTATGGGTCGATAGTTAACAGGGTCAGTTGTGGCCCCTCCTTTGTGGAATGGAATAACTGTTGCTGTGCGCCATTCTGTTGTCACGTAGCCTGTGGAGAGGCTGAGGTTGAACAGCGTGTTTAGGTGGGGAGTTAGTTCATTCTGTAGTTCGTGCAAGACGCAGCCTGGGACACCATCTGACCCCATTGACGAAGGGCTTTCACCTGTGCGTCTGTGATTTCTGGGACACTACACTTTTCCAGTATTGTTGTGGGCCCTTTTGTGGGTGAGAGGGGGGTGAAGTTTGCACTGAATCTATCTGCCAGGATGTTGGCAATATCAGTAGGTTCAGTATATTTTGTGTTATTTTGCACTAGTTCAGTGCATATCTGCGAGTTGCCACTTGGATTCTTAACATAGCTAAAGAAGGCTTTGTGGTTATCTTTTGAATCCTTGGCTATTTTTCTTTCGAAGTTAGCCTTGGATGATTTTATGAGGGACCTTAGTTTCTTACTGATACTGATCAGGGATGTCTTTCCTTCTTGGGATCTGCTTTTTTCTGAACTAGTTTCCTCCTCCTGTTGCATAGCCTGTTTATGGCAGGAGTTCACCAGCCGGGTTTCCTTCTTTTAGAGGAATGAGTCTTGGTTTTGCTAGGGATGGCACGATCCATGCATCATTGTAGGTGCTCATAGAGTGCATTTGTAAAGGTTTCTGTATGTTGGGCAGCCTTATCCTTTACCGTGAGGGCTATGAAACTTGCTGCCTCTGTCTTAAGGTGAAGTTTGCTTTAGAAAAGTTTTTTTTACTGTGGTTTCTGTAGTGGAGGGTGGTGGTGAGGTGTGGACATCCAGAGTGATTAGTTTATGGTCTGATCTAACCAGTGATTGGTTGACCTCTGGTGTGGAACACCTCTCGCCCATGTTGGTGATGACCAGGTCCAATATGTTTTCACCTCTGGTAGGGGAGTTTACCAGCTGATCCAGGCCATTTGAGTTGATGAATTCCAGGAAGCGCTGGGCCTGGGAGTTTGTACTTGAGTAGTTTTCCTAGTTAATGTTAGGGTAGTTGAAATTGCCCAATATCAGCGTATTCGGTAGGACCTTCATGTTTTCCAGTGTCTCCCGAAAGGTGGAGTGGTGGTCCTGGGTCATGGAGGGTGATCGGTAGCAGGCCACAATTTTCATTGCAGATTTGCCCAATGTTAGTTGCACATGGATGATCTGAGAGATATCATGCTGCGCCACTAACCTGGAGGTGTAGATATCCTTGATGAATACGGATACACCCCCCCCCCTTTTGTGTTTCGGTCCGTGTTCTGTGGCCGAAACGTGTGGTATGAGTTGTAGCCCAGTAGTGCTGGGGTGCTCTCTAGAGCCTTGAACCAGGTCTCGGTTACTGCACAGATGTTGACGTTCTCCATACTGAGGAGTGCTTCGAGCACGTATATTTTGAGATTTAAACTCCTGGCATTGAGTAGCATAACCCTCAGTTTTTTGTTAATTGTGCTGTTTACGGAGGTGGGTTTAACTTTTGAGCCTTGCCTAACAAAGGCACTATGGGGGCAGCAAGAGCCTTGGCCAGTACTCGAAAGCCTATGGGTGACAGGTGCAAGCCGTCTCTTGCAAAGCAACACGGCTTGTCAGGTATGTCGTCCCAGAGACACTGGATTCCCCTTTGACAGCAGAAGCTTAGCCAATTGTTGAAATTGATCATTTTCTCTTTATACTGAGGTATCATTCTTGGTGAGGCCAGGATGTGCTACTCAGGGTCAGGGTCATAGAGCTCTTCCATGTCTCTTTCATGTAGCCAGGGAGGTACATCTCAGGTCATTCACACCAACGTGAACAATGACAGAGTCATATTTGTACTTGTTCTGGAGTGACCTGAGTGCTTGTGTTATGTGGCGGATTCTGGCTCCTGACAGGCAGCTAACAGTAACCTTCTGCTTGTCCACCCTAGTGAGTGGGACGTCAATGTGCCTGACTATAGAGTCACCTATTACTAGTGTGTTAGGTATGTTATTTCGCCTTAAGGGCTGTGATTGTGTGGCACACTGATTTTGTGTTTTGTGTGTTGTCTGGTTTGTGACGGGAGATGCAGGTTGTTTGGGTGTCTGCTTTGGAGGTCTCTGATGCTTTTGCAGGCTTTTATTTAGAGCCTCCGAGTATGATTTTGTGTATTTTTGTGTATTTGTTGCCAGTGCTGGTTTAGTAGGTCTATGTGTGGCTGGAGTTGTGGTGCAAGTGTTAACCTTCTCCTCTTGATTGTCTGTTCCAGTCTTGGGCGGAGAGAGCTTAGCCTCCAGTTTGGCTGTATAATTGCATCTCTCGCATATGTTAGTGTTTTGTGGTAGGAGGAGAGGGTTGTCTGTGTACATGAGACAGTTGTAACATTGCCTCAGGATACCCAGATTCACCAGCTGGACTGGAGAGTACATCTGAAATTACCCTTTGGTCATGCCTGAATAGTAGAGTGAGCTACTTAGTCACTTGGTTGGTGAGGGGTGAATAAAGAGCCTTGCCCTGCTGGGCAATCAAGTGTAAGGGTATATTAGTGCTTGCTATTAGGTCTGAGGAAGTGCTGGGCTTTAGGATGCTTTTTGAGTGCTTAGGTTGAGAGTTAGACTAGTTTCAAGGGAAAAACTGAAGAGGAGACTTAGTGGAGCCAGGAATAATTTAACCCTAGCTAACCTGCGCTGCCTGGTGCGCAAAACCGTGCAAACGCGGTTTTTATAGCAGGGAAATGAAAGAGATAGAAATTAGACCAAAATGACCAATAAACTACTAACTTTTGGGCTGGAACCACACCTCCAGGGGGCAGGTAGGCTGCTCAAAGCTCCCCTCTCTCACAGGTGAACAGAGAAACTTCCTTCTATCCAAGTAAGGTATGGGCAACTCAGAAACTTGTAACACAGCCCTGAGTTCAGCACTAGCCTGAAAACTGGACTATACTAGCTTCAAAAGGCGGGAAATGAGGATTTTTTTTGTTTTTTGTTTTTTGAAAAGATAAGGCAAAAACAGTAAAATAATACACTTAAAGCAGCTTTAAATTACTACAAACGATCAGAAAAGGCAATCGCACTTTAGTGTGTAGTCTGCAACAGTTAAATTATTTAAACAAAAAACAACTTTTTAAAAGTGCAGGCAGTCATATAAGTACAATATGTCCAAAAAACAAACTTTTAAATCACAACAAACGCTGGAAAATCTGCGTTTATGCGGAAAACAGTTGGGTACAGCAAGAAAATACAGAAAACTGATACTTAATCACTCCAGAGTCTCTCTTCTAAGCTAGAAGGCTTGTATCAGGTTAAGGCTTTCTAGTGCTTCCCAGTAGGTTAGTTACAGGAATGATGGGAAACAAGCGCAGATGTGGTCTTTTAAACCAGAAAGTTGAAAGAGATGGTCAAACTGCCCAAATGGCCAATAAACTACTATTTCTGGGCCAAGAACCACTCCTCTTGTGGTAGACAGGCTACCTAATGCTTACCACTCCCACTGATAAGCTAGAAGGCTTTCCTCCAACACAGAAAGGCTTGCGGGGCTCAGAAGCTTACCAACAGTCCATTCATTGCCAACCCCAACAGGGTTTCCAGACCTTACTCCAAACCAGTGGGCAGAGGCTCAAAATCAAGTACTTTCCCTGCTCAATATCAGAGCCATTCAGCCAGTTCCATTAGAACAGAGGGGTCAAGGATTCTACCCCAGACTCTTCCTGGTACCCAGGAAAGAGGGCTCTTGGTGCCCAATCCTGGATCTTTCAATTCTCAACACCTTCCTGGTGGTACCAAAATTCAAAATGCTTACCCTGCAACAGCTTCTTCCTGTGGTAGCCAAGGATGCCTGGTTAGTCACCCTAGACTTAAAAGAAGCCTATCTGCACATCCCCATAAGGGAATCATGCAGGAAGTATCTACATTTCAGGGCAGGATCTATGCATTATCAGATGTTCTTCGTGTTTCACTGTTGCAGTCATTACATTTGGGTAATCTGCTGGCAGGTTGCCCTCAGTCGGCCTGAATTCCAAAGTCTTGGGTCCTGTGTCGGTTGCTGTCTTCTCTTCCATGATGTCAGGGGTATAAAACAAGTAGCCAACGCCATTTTCTTTAGTCTTTCTTGCCGCGCGGTGCCCAAAGCAGAAGCATTTCACAAGTGCCGGTCGGCCCACTCCTGAAATATTCGAGTTTGAGTTTCAGAACCGAAGTCTTTGCTAAAGCTAAGTACCCTGTTGGGGAAACTTTTTTCTTGCTCCATACCGATGTCAGAAAAAGTTAATTGTATTACTTGTGGGAAGCAAATACCTCATAAGGATTTCCATTTATACTGTATTCCTTGCCTAGGCCCTGATTACATAGTGCCTGGCTGTCGGTTTTGTGCTAGATTTAACCAACGCACTATTAAGCATCAGTATAGTTTTGCCTCAAAGTATTTTGGAAACATTTAACTACCCAGAAATGTTGTCTGATAGCAATCCGACTACCGGAGTACATAAAAAACGCAAAGGAAAGGACAGAGAGAGACAGTTGAGGTCCAAAACCGACGATGAAGCTTCTCCTAAGCCAGTCACCGGTTCGCCGGTACTCAGTGAGGAGCTTTCACAGCCCCTGATACCTGCTAATTTCAAGTCGTAGGCCCCTACCGACACCCATGTGGAGTCCGGCACGCCACGAGATACTCAAAGTATTAGACTCATGGATGTATCTCCCACGGATGGGTCCAGAGCCGAGGCTTCTGAGGGTGTATTCAGGCCTCAACATTTTTATATTAAACTGACGACAGCTACAAAACCAAAGACAAAAGCATCTTCTAAAAGTAAAAAATTACACAAAAGCCACATGCACAGGCCTCTATGCCTAATAAACAGATGATTAAAATGGCTGAAGACCTTGTTACCTTGATCAGGGGTTCCCATCCCCCTCCAGGTAAGAGGCCTAGGCAAGACACTGATTATGAATATTCAGATCAGGTTTCTTTTTCTTGGAATTCCTCTTCTGATCAGGAATTATCTATTCCTCCCTATGAGGATTCTGATGCAGAGGGGTCTATACCATCTGCATCACCTCCTGAGGGTTATTCATTTGAGGAAACCTTGCATGCTTTGAGGGAGCATTTTCACTGGGAGAGTCAAGACTTCTCAGAATCAAAAAAGAGGCTCAGGGATTTCCTTCTTCTCCCTCAGCACAGGCCTTTAGCCATACCCCCTGTTTTAGACATTGTGGATGATGTCTTTTCGTAGTCAAGCTTGACCCCTGACTCCTTACCTCCTGCTCCCAGCAAGTCTGACAGATATTACAGGGTCCCTGACTCATACAAATTTTTATATAGAAACCCTGCTGCTGATCCTGAAACTATTTCACAGGGTCCAAAGGGAGTTAAGGCCTCAACAGCAAAAAATCCTACCCCCTCTGACAGAGATTCAAGGGCACTGGATAGATGGGGGAAAAAAAGATTTGTGCATCTGCAACTTTGGCAATTAGGGCCTTAAACTGCCAGTTTCATATGCTCAAGTATCAACAACATGTTATGGGATTGCTGAAACAGAAAATGATGTTGATTTCTGAATGTGCAGAACTTAAAGAATTGCAGGAATTATTGCATGCAGCTGAACAGGTTGGAAAGCATACTTTGCAATGTGGTTTTGATTCTTTAGAGGCCTCCTGCAGGGCCGCAGTTACTGGATCTGTGATCAGGAGGCATGCCTGGCAAAAGGAACAAAATTTGCCGGATTATGTTAAAGCTAAATTACTAGATGCACCTTTACAGCATGATACTCCGTTTGGTATTAAGGCAGAAGAGGTTTTAAAGAAAATGGAAGACAAGGCTAAGTCTATGCAAACTGTAAAAGACTTCTTACAAGTGCAGCCACCAAGATTCAGTAGACACTGACCTACAAAAAATTGGTCTTATCTTGTGTCGGACAGAACTCAAAGGTGCAAATCCAGACGCCCTAAGGGTTCCAGATACCAGGCACAAGATTCATACAGGTCAAAGCAATGGGGTGCTTCTACCTCCAAATCTGGAGGAGATAAAGCGCAAACCTACAGTAAGCAGTCCCAATGACTTCTCTCTGCCTTCACCAAGCACTTATCTTTTGGCAGCACCCTTAGGGGTAAAATTA
Source organism: Protopterus annectens (assembly GCF_019279795.1). NCBI lineage: Eukaryota > Metazoa > Chordata > Ceratodontiformes > Protopteridae > Protopterus > Protopterus annectens. The sequence goes on along the minus strand of NC_056745.1, from coordinate 550,880,896 downwards.
GCACTTTTTGCTCAGAATTGGCAGTTAATAACCCAGGACAAGTGGGTGCTAAACATAGTAATGTAAGAGTGTTCAGTCTCGTCGTTTGTTCTTACACACAGGTTCGGAGCCAATCCTCTGCTCTGAGTCGGCCGAATTGCAAAGCTCTGAATCTCAGAGAAGCTCGAGACCAGCCCATATCCCACAATCCTCCCTGCCATTACTCAGATCTAGTTTGCCGCTGCAACAGATCGGATCGAGGAGAGCTCGGACCAGATAGAAAATTGAGATTGCTTATATTTCTTAGATTGTTATAGAAGTGCTGTGTGTGTGTTTATATATATATATATATATATATATATATATATATATATATATATATATATATATATATATATGTATATATATATATATATATATATATATATATATATATTTTTTTTTTTTCTTCAGGCACCCTTTTGTGGCCTAACCCTTCTTCTTTGGGTGTGGTTTTGTGAGTGTCTTCTTTTATATAGCCCTTTCTCCATATCTATATACATATAGGATTAGCAGTTTTTCTATACTCATTAGCTAAATCTGGCTTTAAAAGATGTCAGTGTGGGTAGAAAATGTCCATTACTGACTATCATGCTTCCTGCGTCTACTGTCTTGGCCCTCTCCATCTTCAAGAGGATTGCTCTATTTGCCATTCCTTTAGCGGGAGGGTCATGACAGATAGGCGCAGGAAGCTCATAGACAGAGGGTTACTGAAGCCTGCCTTTCAAGAGGCTTTGGACAAGTCGGATCAGGCTTCTAAATCCTCTAAGGGGTCGAAGATGTCGGAGCCCATGTCATCGGCTCAGAGTTCATCTTCTAAGGTTTGTTCGCCGGTTCCACAGATCTCGGGGCCGAGCGTCGAACATTTATCTTTTCCTGAGCCCCAGATCTTGGAACCGGTGTTGGAGCTGCCACCACCGTCCATTCTTCGGTCGGTGCCATCTTCGGCTCCTTCGACCCGTTCTTCCAGACCTTTATCTGAGACAGATGTGGATCATGTCATGCAGAAACTCATGAAAAACACGGCCCTTTCCAAGTTAATTGCAGTTTCCTCCCAGTTGGTGTCGAAACTAGAAGGCCTCCCCATATCTCCAACGGGTCCTCCTTCGAGACCCATCCAGATCTCGGAGCCGGGAGAGGATGACCTGATGATAGTGGAGCCCTCGGTGCCGAAACCGTCCATTGCACGATCGACACCATTGACTTCGACTCCTTCGGAACCGATAGGGGAGTCGCGGAGCCGACTGTCTCTCTTCGGTTCCGGGACCGAGAGTCGTACTGACCTGTCGGTACCGACTCTCCCTCTCGGGGCCTCGGCACAGACTGGCTCGGCTCCGTCCTCGGGGTCGGAGCCCACGGCACCTGGGTCTGGGATGCTCCCGTGTTCTTTGGAACCGGGGGAGCCCTCGGCCAGGGGTTCGGGGGCCTTTGACCTTATGAGGAAAGTATTGTCTGCACAGACAACCACATCATCAGGGGAATCTTCTCCTTCCCCAAAAGGGCCGCTTTCTGTTTCTGCTCCCACGATCCATCCCCAGCATAGAGCCCAATTGCCTCAGCCACCCCCAGAGGGTTCCCCCTGTTCCTTGGAGGCCTCACCAGAAGTCCCCTCTGATGAGGTCCTGAGGAAACGGTTGTGCAAGAGGAGGCACATAGATTCCCCACAGGAATCTCTAACGTCTGACACCGACTTGGATGAGGCAGAGGGGTCCCCCAAATCACCCTCGGAGGATGTGTCATTTGCAGACATCCTGGAGATCTTGAAACAGAGGGGTGATTGGCAATCCCTAGCCCCCACTGAGCACGAGTCGGGCTCAACCTTCTACCTCCTGGGTGACTCCGCCCTTCAATGAATTAATGGATTTGATTGCTCGAAGGGCGTGGGAGGCACCTGACACAGTGGAACCAGTCCCTAGGAAACCAATCAAGTTCATCACTGCCCCCAAGATAAATCTTATCTCACCAAGGGAGTTCCTGTCGACGCTATGGTGGTGGCGGCAGCCACGAAAAAGGAGATGTCTGAGTCTTACTCATCTATTCATCCTCCTAATAAGGATTCTAGGACTATGGACAGATATGGGAAGCGCGTTTTTAGTTCAGCGACTTTTTCCATGCGTTCGCTAAACTATTTGACTCACTTCACACGTTTGCAGAGGGATCTCATCAAGGAGCTGACAGATACCCTCCAGGGTAACACAGATGCTGCTGTTTCAGAAAAAGTAACAGCACAACTTAACACCCTCACCTCCATAGTAAACTCATCCATGAGGCTCATCTCGTATGCAGCCGAGGGATCGAGTAGAGCTGCAGCTTCAGCGACTGCTCTTCGAAGACAATCATGGATGCGGCTGTGCTCCTTCGCAGAAGCCTTCAAGTCTTACTTTGCCAATGCCCCTTTTGATGGTGCCACACTTTTCGGGCCCAAGGTTAAGGAGACTCTCACTCGGTGCGAGCAAGAGGGAAAGACCCTGTCTGCTGTCGGGGTCCGTTTTTCTGCTCCTACTAGACCGTACCCCAAAGGGCAACGAGGCGGAAAAATGTGGTTCTGTAAGAATCCGGGATCTTTCCAGACCACACAGAGTGATACTCCCTCCAGAGGCAGAGGAGGGGGTAGAAATGGAAGATGCCGCCCCGGCGGCAGAGAGGGTCCGAATAACCAAGGCGACAGGGATTCCGTCCCTGGGAAGCCTTTCCAGCACTCCTGAAGGGAGGCCCGGCTGTCCTGCTCTGGAGGCAGTTGGGGGTCGCTTGGCTTTATACCCACTGGCCTGGCTAAACATTACTTCGGATTCTTGGATAAAAAGCATTATAACCAGAGGCTACAAAATCCCCTTCACATCAACGCCACCTCTACAAAGAAAGTTTCCAGACGTGCCACCCCGTCTGCGAAATCTAGCAGCTGTAGAAATTTCAAAGCTGCTCGAAAACAGAGTCATCCAACCAGTCCCAGAGGACCAAAGAGAATTCGGAACTTACTCAAGGTTCTTTTTAGTTCCAAAAAAGACAGGGGACTGGAGACCGATCTTAGATCTCAGCCATCTCAACAACTTCGTGAAGGAAAAGTTCCGGATGGTCACGCTTCAATCGATCCTTCCATTCTTACAGAAGGACGATTGGATGTGCTCTATAGATCTCAAAGACGCGTACTACCACATCAAAATGGCCAGAAAGTCCAGAGATCACCTGCGCTTCCGGCTGGGAGCCAGTCACTTTCAGTTTCGAGCTCTGCCCTTTGGACTCACCTCAGCCCCCAGGGTATTCACCAGATGCATGGCAGTAGTTGCGTCTCACTTGAGACGACAAGGATTCCAGGTGTTTCTCTATCTGGACGACTGGCTCCTCACCGCCACCACCGAGTGTTGTCTATTGCAAGCCAGAGACTACACAATCAGCCTTTGTTCCCACTTAGGGATTTCCATAAACATCGAAAAGTCTTGCCTATCGCCCTCACAGTGTATTTCCTTCATCGAAGCAGACCTAAATACACATTCGACACTACTGAAGCTCCCTCCAATAAGAGCCTCAACCCTCAAACAGCAGGTTCTTCTTCTTCTGGTCAGCAAGAAAGCCCCAGCCAAACTGGTGTTAAAAGTGTTGGGACTGAAGGCAGCCGCACTAATTGCAGTCCCTATGGGAAGGTTACACATGAGGATCCTACAATGGCTGCTCTTCGCACAGTGGTCGTTCCAACACCTACCCCTAGCGCACGAGATCAGGATAACAGACTCTTGCAGACGGGACCTCTCATGGTGGGTGCGCGATCAGAACCTCACTATGGGTCATCCGTTCGTTCTACCCAGTCCAACAGCCACAATAACCACGGACACTTCCCTGATAGGGTGGGGGGGCCTTTTTCAGGGAAGAACAGTCCAAGGAGAATGGTCCAGCACGGAGTACACTCTACATATAAATGTTCTGGAGTTGAGGGCGTTGCAACACTTCCAAGCCCTCTTACCTCTAGGAACAGTAGCAGTTCAGACAGACAAACATGTCTGCAGTCTGGTACATAAACAAGCAAGGGGGAACCAGGTCTTACCCATTATGCAGAGAGGCCATGAGAATTTGGCAATGGGCAGAGTCCACGGGTCGCTTTCTGATAGCAGCGCACATCCCGGGGTCATCCAGCGTCATTGCGGACAGGTTGAGCAGAGCCATCCTGTTACCTCACAAGTGGTCCCTCAATTCACAGACGGGGGGAAAAGATCTTCCGCAAATGGGGCCAGTCTTGCTGCGATCTGTTTGCTTCCCCATTGAATGCAAAATGCAGAAGCTACTTTGCCCTTCTACCCCCTCCGGGGGATGTCCCCAGGGACGCACTGATACACGATTGGCCCCCAGATCTCCTATATGCATTTCCACCTACTCCCTTGATTCCCAGATTTCTACAGAAAGCCAGGAACCTGGAAAGGACTATAATACTCATAGCCCCATTCTGGCCTCGTCAAATATGGTTCCCCTTTCTTCTAGACCATCAAATAGAGGAACCATGGATTCTGGACCCAGTTCCAGATCTACTGACACATTCGTCGGGAGTTCCTCACCCGTCTCTACAGTCCCTCAAACTAGCAGCTTGGCTACTCCGCTTCCCTGCCTAGCCAGGTCTCATCTACTCCCCCCGGCAGTTCAACACATTCTGGTTGCTTCTCATAAAGCTTCCACTACTAAACTCTATACGAGTAAGTGGAAACGCTTTGTATATTGGGAATCAAGCCAAAACTTAGACCCTTTGGTAGCTCCTCTACATAAAATTTTAGAATTCTTATCTATCCTTTTTCACGAAGGAGCTTCTACTTCCACGCTAAGAGTACAGTTGGCGGCCATATCAAACTTCCATATTGGTGAGGAAGGTTCTCCCATTATGTCTCACAGACTTTGTAAGGCCTTTATGAAAGGAACCTTCCATCTTAGACCGCCTGTCAGAAAACCTTTCTTTCCATGGAGCCTGAATTTGTTGCTGTCGCAACTCATGTTGCCACCTTTTGAACCTGCTTCGTCATGTCTCTTAAAGTTCTTATCGTGGAAGACGCTGTTTCTCGTCGCCATGACTTCAGCTCGTAGAGTATCAGAGTTGCAAGCATTATCGGTCAGACCACCTTACTTGATATTCCATCCAGACAGGGTCTCTTTGCGTACAAATCCATCCTTCCTTCCAAAAGTATGCTCAGTTACGAATATTAACCAATCTATAGAACTCCCTACTTTTTTCAAAAACCATACTAACAAACTGGAGTACATGTTGCACAAGTTGGATGTTCACAGGCAATTAAGATTTTATTTGGATAGGACCAAAGATTACAGGAAAACAGATCAGCTCTTCGTCGCATTTGCAGACAATAAAAAGGGCATGGCAATTACTAAACGTACACTATCTAAATGGCTTGCTGACTGTATAACATTTGTATACTCTAAATCAATGCAATCCTTGCCCACCAAACCTAAGGCCCATTCTACCAGATCCGTCTCCACTTCCTTAGCTCATGCAGCTTGTTTGCCTTTGGACACTATTTGTGCAGCAGCCACGTGGTCTAAACCACATACTTTCATCACTCATTATAGAGTGGACAAAATCTCCAAGGATAGGACATCATTTGGTTCCACTGTGCTTAGGAACGTTCTTCCATGAGTCACTCGGGGTGAGCTAGGGGGAGCTACCCGTGTGTAAGAACAAATGGCGAGATTGAACACTCTTACATAAAGAAGTTATGTCCTTACCATAACATTCCATGTAGAGTGTTCATCTCGCCTTTGTTCTTACATTCCCTCCCTTCCCCCCCATGTGTTTGGAAGAACTGGTAGGATTAGAGTCTGATCGACATGTCTTGACCCCTTCCGGGGTATATGCTCCCGTGTATCATGGGATGTATGTTTAGACCATTAGTTATTGCTATGGTGAGAGAGTGTCTCTGAATGGCTGAAGAGAGTGTATACTTCTAGCACCGGAGGTGTTGGATCTTTTGGTCTGGTTTGTTTGCAAACTAGATCTGAGTAATGGCAGGGAGGATTGTGGGATATGGGCTGGTCTCGAGCTTCTCTGAGATTCAGAGCTTTGCAATTCGGCCGACTCTGAGCCGAGGATCGGCTCCGAACCCGTGTGCAAGAACAAAGGCGAGAGGAACACACTACATGGAACGTTATGGTAAGGACATAACTTCTTTTTATAGGGATACAGATTCCATTTCCATACTCTGCCAATGGCAAACGGTTGGCCAGATCTGCCAAAAAATCAATGGGCAGAGGCACAGAAACAGGTTACGTCCCTCATGGGTATGGGGGCCATTCAGCCAGTACTAGAACAGGAAAAAGGACAAGGTTTTTACTCAAGACTGTTCTTGGTACCCAGAAAGGACAAGGCCTGGCGGCCAATACTGGATTTATCGATTTTATGAACACATACCTGGACATTCCAAAATTCAAAATGATGACTTTGCAGCAGCTCCTGCCCATGCTGGGCAGGAATGCCTGGCTGGTGACATTAGACCTAAAAGAGTCATACCTGCATGTCCCAATAAGGCAATCGTGCAGAAGATACCTCAGATTCAAGGCTGGCTTAATGCATTACCAATTCTCTGCACTGCCCTTTGGCTTATCTACTGCGCCCAGGGACTTTACAAAGTGCCTGGCACCAGTAATTGCATTTTGCAAACAAAGAAGTATTCATATATATCCTTACTTAGACGACTGTTTCATTCAAGCAGAAAACAAGGACATTCTTCTTCAACACCTGGCATTTGTGAAAAGGCTTCTAACATGCCTAGGGTACACAATAAACTAAAAGAAATCACAAATGGTACCCTCTCAAAAGATAACATTCCTGGGTGCAAGCTTGAATGCAACTGCCCAGATGGCTTACCTCATGCCAGACAAGCAAAGGCAACTGACTACTTATTTCAAACTGATGGCAACAAAAACCCAATTATCTGCAAGACAAATTCTGCAGGCTTTGGGCTTCATGGCATCCTGCTTCCTACTGATTCCATATGCAAGACTGCATATGAGGAAACTTCAATGGTACCTAAAAAGTTTATGGAGTCAACATTGTCACAGTCTGGAAACAATAATCCCTCTCATTCCCTGCCTACAACAGGAGTTTCTATGGTGGGCAAAGGCATGTCACCAAAACATGGGACGGGCCATCACTCTACCCTCTGCCAGCCAAACCTTAACAGGCGCATCAGATTATGTCTGGAGAGCCCACGTGGCGGGAAGATGCATTCAGGACATATGGACCCCAAAACAAATGCATCTACATATCAACCAGAAAGAGATGCTAGCTGTTCAAAATGCCCTGACAGCCTTCAAGGACTTACTTCATCCAGGACAACTACTGATAAAGATGGACAACACCACTGTCATGTGGTATATAAACAAGCAGGGGGGCACACACTCATACCCCCTTTGCAGATTAGCCATGGCACTGTGGGACACAGCTTTAACCTGCCAAATACATCTTCAAGCTCAATTCCTGCCAGGAAAACAAAACACTCTGGCAGACGATTTAAGCAGAAACCTTATAGATCCTCACGAGTGGAAACTAGATCCACAAGTCTTCAGCATGATAACAAAGAAATGGGGGAGCCCAGACATAGATCTATTTGCCTCCCTTCAAAATTATCAAGTGAAAAGATTCTGCACAAGGACTTATCAAAGACAAGCATGGAAAGTGGACGCCCTATCCTTCAGTTGGAAAAACCTATCAGTTTACACCTTTCCTCCACTGCCTGTTCTACCCAAGGTCTTCCTAAAAGTCAGACAAGAGAAACCAAAGATGATACTAATTGCCCCGGACTGGCCTCGCCAATACTGGTACCCAATCCTAAGGAATTTGTCTCAATACCCAGCTTGGACCTTACCTCAAAGACCTCAACTAGTGTCCCAGCAAAACATTCAGATCCTGCACAATCAACTCCAGACACTGAACCTGGCAGCATGGCTGATCATGTAGTTATACAAACAACACCTCTGAGTAAAGCTGTGATGGATGTCATTTTGGAAACCAGAAGGCCTAGTACTAGAAAATCTTATGCTGATAAATGGAAGAGATTCTGTGCTTGGAATCAAGCACAAGGAACTGATACAGCAGAACCAAATATTCCTCCGATATTACAATATTTGACTGAGATGCTTGACAAAGGCCTATCTTTCTCATCAATTAAAATCCATGCCTCTGCCATTTTGGCTCATTACAATACAGAGAGCCATCAATCTTTTCTCATCCTTTACTAAAGCATTATCTTAGAAGAGCCAAAAATTTAAGGCCTTCTACAAGATCACCAGTACCTGCATGGGACTCAATTATGTGTTGGAAAAGCTCACTCTGCCTCCATTTGAACCAGCTGCTACTACTGATATAAAATTCTTATCATGGAAAACAGCTCTGCTACTAGCAATTACTTCAGCAAGAAGAGTCTCAGAGCTACAGACCCTCATGGCTGTGGAGCCTTTTATCATATTTTACCCAGACAGGGTGTCTCTGAGGACAAATTCAACCTTTATGCCTAAGGTGGTTTCCAGTGTGGCTCTTAACCAAACTGTTCATCTGCCAACCTTTTATCCAAATCCACAGAAGAAGGGGGAGAGAATTTTGCATTCCTTGGACGTACACAGACGGCTAAGATTCTACTTGAGTAGGACTAAAGCTCTAAAAAAAAACTGAGCAACTAGTGACATATGCTGCAGAATCAGAAGGAAAGGCTATTTCAAAGCAGACTATTTCAAAGTGGATAAGCCACTACATTTGTTTCTGCTACTTACACCATGGTAAACCTGTGCCCAAGGGCATTAGGTCTCATTCCACCAGAGCTGCAGCTGCTTCAGCAGCCTTTCTCAGAGGAGTACCAACCAAATAAATTCTAGAGGCTGCTACTTGGAGTTCTGTTCACACCTTTACAAAGCATTATCATTTGCCACTCTACTCTAAATCCAGTGCAGGCTTTGCCACTGCAGTTCTGCAGGGCCTTATAGCCGCACCTAATGCTGTTTAGCTCCAGCCACCCAACCATAGCTTTGGGATTTTACCCAAATGTAATGACTGCAACAGTGAAACACGAAGAACGTAGTACGGTTGTGTACACTTACCATAAATGTAGATGTTCGAGTGTATTCACTGTTGCAGTCCTGGTTTCCCTCCCTCCAGCCCCCTGGTTTTCTGTCTCTCTCTCTTTCTCTCTCTCCTCTCTATGCTTATTACTCACCCCTTCTGGGGTACTGGTATTGGTATTTACTTTTTACTGGTAATGTTTTCCACACCATAACTTAACTCCCTATTTGGGGGTCTCCTAACATTGGGGCAAGAAAAACTGATGTAATGGCGTCGGCTGCCTGTTTTTATACCCCTGACGACCTGACATCATTCCTGGAGCAACAGCATCCGACGCAGAAATACTAAGTCTCTGGTATTCGGGCTGACTGAGGGCTACTTGCAGGCAGATAACCCAAATGTGATGACTGCAACAGTGGATACACTCGAACATCTACATTTATGGTAAATGTACACAACTATACTTTCTGAGGCTGCCTTGACTTTGTCTGTGAGCACATATTTGGAGGTTGAACAAATGTCCAGTCAGGATGTCTTGAGGGAACCTAGGCTCAAAAGTACACTAGGTCCTATGAGGGTACCACATACTCAAGTAAAGGAAGAGATTGAGTCAGAAACTTTTGAATGCAGGCTTTCATCCAGTCCTTCGACGTTCAATAGGATCATTTCTCCTGCAAAGAAAAAACTAAGCATTTGTCCCCTACCAGAGAGGCCCCTACAGATTGACAGGCCTTTTTTCAGGCCTTCATGGCATTCAAGCTGACCTCTTCTCAGCCTGCTCCTATAACTACTCCCCAACCTGCTCAAAAAAGGATTAAGGACAATGACTCCTCTGATGAATTCTCCTCTGATGAAGAGAAATCTTTGGATTATTCTACACAAGTGCCCTCTCCCCAGGAATATATTTCCCCTGAGGAGGAGTCAGTCGGTGCTGACTCCCTTATGGAAGAGAGATCTTTTGATGAAACTCTCCTGAAAATGGGAGAACACTTTGAGTGGGTACCCCAAGGTATCCTCCATATGCTTAGCTAAGAACTTAAGTTGTTGTTTCTCTAAATAAATAGTAAGAGAAGAGAGTGTACTTCTATGGGTTTTTGTTACGAAGGACTGGCATTCCAAATTTCAGATGTCCAGAAAAGATACTACCAACTTCTACAAGTTGATATCCCTGGCCCCTCTGCACTTCCAGCAGTACATCCTGCATTTCTGAATGCCTTTCACAATGCCTCACAAACCCCAGACTCCCAGGCCACAGCTGCCAAGAAGCCAGACCGCTTCTACAAGATGTTCTTCATGTTTCACTGTTGCAGTCATCACATTTGGGTTATCTGACTGCAGGTAGCCCTCAGCCGGCCTGAATACCAGAGTCTTTGGATTTATGCATCGGATGCTGTCGCTTCTTCCATGACGTCAGGTCATCAGGGGTATAAAACATGCAGCCGACACCATTACATCAGTCTTTCTTGCCGTGCGGCACCCAAAGCAGAAGCAGTTCTCAAGTGCTGGTCGGCCGTCTCCTGAAATTTTCATTTTCGAGACCCGAAGTCTTCAAAAAAAAAAAAAAAGAAAGAAAAAGATAAGTACCTCGTTGGGGATCCTTTTTTCTTGCTCTAACAGATGTCAGAAAAAATTAACAATTGTCTTGCCTGTGGAAAGCAAATACGTCATAGAGATTTTCATTCTTATTGCGTCACCTGTTTAGGCCCAGACCATGTCCCTCACTGTTGGTTTTGTGCCTTGTTCAACGCCCGAACTATTCATCGTTGTGTTATTTTTGTAGCCAAATACTTTTGTTCTCAATCTCCGTACTCCAAAATGGCTTTGTTAAGCCATCCTACTACCGATCTTCCAAAAAAACGTAAGGATAAAGACAGATACAGACTGCATAGGTCCAAAACTGCCGACAACGCTTCCGTTAAGCTAGCTGCCAGTCTGCCGGTACTCAGTGAGGCGCTTTCGCAGCCCCTGATACCCGCTACTACAGATTTGCAGGCTTCTACTGAGACCCATTTGGAGTCCAGTATGCCGCAAGATGCTTCTTTGACTATGGAACCTGCGGATGTCTCTACCTTGGATGGGTCCGGAGCCACTGTGCAGGCACCGGCTTCTGAGGATGTATTCAGGCCTTCAGACTTTTATATTAAACTGATGGCATAGTTTCCAAATAGAAGTACCGAATTCCTCAGGCCTAAAACTCGAACTACGCCTAGAAAACTGGCGACCAAATTGCAGACTCAGGCCCATATGCCTCAAAAACAAATGCTTAGAATGGCTGAAGACCTTATTACCTTAATTAGAGGAAGCCAGCCTTCCCCCTCTAAGAGACCTAGAACCAATTTTCTTTCTAATTCTTCTGATCAGGAATCTGATCTCTGCTCCTTCTGATTACCAGGATTTACCCTTATCTACTTATGAGGATTCTGATGCAGAGGATTCCATTCCCTCTGCTTCCCCTCCAGAAGATTTTTCTTTTGGTAAAACCTTGCATACCCTTAGGGAGCATTTTTGCTGAGAAAGTCAGTACTGTTCTGAGTCCAAAAAGAGACTTGGGGAATTCTTACTCCTGCCAAAACACAGGCCTCTAGCTATTCCTCCTGTTATGGCTATTGTAGATGATGTATTCTTGGAATCTAGCCTTACCGTAGACACTTTACTTCCAGCACCCAGAAAACCTGACAGGTACTACAGAGTACTTGACTCTCACAAATTCCTCTTCAAGAATCCTACTGCGGATCCAGAGACCATTTCCCAAGGATCAAAAGGCATTAAGTCTATTGTTACCAAAAATCCTACCCCTTCTGATAGAGATTTTAGAGCCTTAGACAGTTGGGGTAAGAAGGTATACACTTCTGCTACTTTGGCCATTTGGGCTTTAAATTGGTATTTTCATGTTATAATATCAGCAGCATATTATGGGAGTACTTAAACAGAAAATGATGTTGATTCCTGACTGTGCTGAACATAAAGAATTACAGGATTTAATGCATTCTGCAGAACAAGTTGTTAAACATACTTTGCAATGTGGTTTTGACGCTTTAGAAGCATCTTGCAGGGCTGCTGTCACTGGGTCTGTACTTAGAAGGCTTGCTTGGCTTAAGGAACAAAACTTGCCAGATCATGTTAAAGCTAAATTATTGGATGCACCCTTAAACCAAGACTGCCATTTTGGCAACAAAGCAGAAGTAGTTCTCAAAAGGATGGAGGAAAAAGCTAAATCTATACAAACTGTTAGATTCAGTAGGCATTGGCCTTCAAAGAACTGGTCCTTTCCAGTCCCTTCCAGGCCTTCTCAGTCCAAATCCAGGAACAGCAGACCACCAAGACTTCAGTTTCAGGCTTCGCGCAGATCTAAGCAGTGGGGGACTCCCACTTCCAAAGCAGGGAGTAGTAAGCCTCCCCCTACAGAAAAATGGCACAATGACAACCTTAACCCTTGCAAGCCCTGCTTAACTACTTGCTCCCTTAGGAGGAAAGCTCACCCTGTATGAAAAAACTGGGAACTCATTACTCAGGACAAATGGGTTTTGTACATAGTTTCCCGAGGATACAGATTCCACTTCCACACACAACCAACCCCAAATGGTTGGCCAGTCCTCCCCCCATATCAATGGGTGGAGGCCCAACAGCAGGTTCTCTCTCTTCTCAGTATCAGGGCTATTCAACCTGTCCCACCAGAACAAAGGGGCAAGGTTTTTATTCAAGACTTTTTCTGGTACCCAGAAAAGAAAACTCCTGGCATCCTATCCTGGACTTCTCTATTCTCAACACCTTTCTGGTGGTTCCAAAATTCAAAATGCTAACTCGTCAACAGTTTCTTCCTATGCCAGCCAATGATGCCTGGCTGGCAACCCTAGACTTAAAGGAGCTTACCTGCACATCCCATAAGAGAATCCTGCAGACAATACCTACGTTTCAAGGCGGACTGCATGTACTTTCAGTTCTCTGCACTTCCCTTTGGCTTATCTACTGTGCCCAGGGTGTTCACAAAGTGCCTATCTCCAGCCGTTGCATTTTGCAGGCAGAGAAATATTCAAATTTATCCATACTTGGACGGTTGTCTGATTCAGGCAGAAAGGCAGGACTTGCTATTAAAACACCTGGCATTTGTAAAGACACTTCTAACCTCACCGGGTTACACCATCAATGAAAAGAAATCTCACCTAGTACCCTGCCAGCAGATTGTATTCCTGGGAGAAAGCTTGAACACAACTTCCCAGATGGCATTCCTCACTCCGGAGAAACAAGTTTATTTGACAACCTATTTCAAACTATTGGCCACAAAAAAAAAACAGCTATCTGCAAGGAAAATACTGCAAGCTCTGGGGTTCATGGCCTCTTGCATTCTGCTAATTCCATATGCAAGACTGCATATGAGGAAACTCCAATGGTATCTAAAAAGTCTATGGTGTCAACATTCTCAGGACCTGGAAACAATGATTCCTATCATTCCTTGTCCAAGGACAGAGTTCCTTTGGTGGGCAGAGGCCTACTACCACAACAAGGGACTCACTTTCACTCTACCCCCTGCCACCCAAACCTTAGCAACAGATGCATAAGACTATACAAGGGGGCTCACATGGCAGGACAGTGCACTCAGGGCAAATGGAATCAGAGACTGATGTACCTGCATATCAATCAAAAAAAAAATGTTAGCTGTACAGAATGCTCTGACAGCCTTCAAAGACCTTGTTCTTCCAGGACAACTATTGGTAAAGACAGACAACACCACAGTTATGTGGTAAATAAGCAGGGGGGAACCCACTCCTACCCTCTCTGCAGACAAGCCATGGCTCTGTGGAACACAGCCTTGAGCTACCAAGTACACCTACAAGCTCAATTCCTGCCAGGCAAACTAAATTCACTGGCAGACGACTTAAGCAGAAATCTCATGGACCCACATGAATGGAAACTAGAACCCAAAATATTCAGCCTCTTGAGGAACAAATGGGGGACTCCAGAGGTAGACCTGTTTGCCTCCCCTCAGAACTACCAATTGAACAAATTCTGTACCAGAACTCCCCACAGTCAAGCTTGGAAAGTGGATGCCGTGTCCTTTACCTGGGAAAGACTCTCTGTTTATGCCTTTCCCCCTCTGCCTCACCTCTCGAAGGTTCTACTAACGATCAAACAGGACAAGCCAATGACAATACTGATTGTACCAGACTGGCCACGCCAGCACTGGTACCCCCTCTTGCGCAGTATGACACTGCTACAACCATGGCATCTGTCTCAGACCCCTTCCCTGCTGTCCCAGCAGGCGGGCCAGATTCTGCACCCTCAGCTTCAAACCCTGAACCTTGCAGCCTGGCTAATTCCATGAGCTCTCTTCTAGCATCCCTCAGTAAGCAGGTGCTGGATGTCATTCTGGAGGCAAGGAGGCCTAGTACCAGAAAATCCTATGCTAAAAAGTGGAAAAGATACTGTTCCTGGAGCCAGGCTCAGGGGATGGGCACAACGGTGCCCAGCTTACCTTGTATTCTAGAGTACTTAGCAGAAATGCTCCATAAGGGCCTATCCTTCTCATCAATTAAGATTCATTCCTCTGCCATTTCAGCACATTATAATACTGAGCCACCCCTCTTCTCTTACCCCTTGCTAAAACAGTTCCTTAGAGGGGCCAATAATTTAAGACCCCCCCCCCCCAGGAGAGCTCCCACTCCAGCCTGGGACCTTAACTTTGTATTGGAAAAGCTCACTGTCCCCCCCCCCCCCTTTGAGCCAGCTGCAACAGCAGAGTTGAAATTCCTTTCTTGGAAAACAGCCTTACTTCTAGGCATCACTTCAGCAAGAAGAGTGTCTGAATTACAGGCCCTCATGGCAGTGGAACCCTTCATTATCTTCCATGCGGACAGGGTTCCCTCAGGACTAATCCTTCCTCTATGCCCAAGGTGGTGTCTAGTGTGGCCCTAAACCAGTGCATTCATTTACCTACTTTTTTCCCTAATCCACAAAACAAAGGGGAACCGATACTGCACTCTCTGGACGTGCACAGACAACTTAGATTCTATTTGGACAGGACTAAGCCTCTCAGCAAAATCTGAGCAGCTGCTAGTTGGCTTTGCTGTAGGGGCAGAGGGGAAGGCCATTTCAAAGCAAACCATTACCAAATGGATAGCCCATTGCATTCATTTCTGCTACAAGCACCATGGAAAACCTACCCCACAGGTGATAAGATCACATTCCACCAGGGCTGCATCAACCTCTACGGCATTTCTCAGAGGAGTCCCTACCAGGGACATCCTGGAAGCTGCTTACCTGGAGCTCTGTACATACTTTCACCAAGCATTACCACCTGCCTATCTTTTCTAAATCCAGAGCTGGATTTGCCACAGCAGTCTTGCAGGGCTTAAATAGCTGGCCCTAATGCTCTTTAACTACCTCCTCCCTTCCTTAGCTTTGGGAATCAACCCAAATGTGATGACTGCAAATGTGAAACATGAAGAACATAGTACAGTTGTGTACACTTACCATAAATGTAGATGTTCGAGTGTATTCACTGTTGCAGTCCTGGTTACCCTCCCTCCAGCCCCCTAACTTCTCTTGGCTCTACCTTTCCTTCTTGTTTGGTATATATTTTTTCATGTGTATTTGCTTTTTGATGGGGGTGTACCATACCATATAATTGCTCCCTATTGTGGGGGCACCTGACGTCTGAGGCAAGAAAAACTGATGTAATGGCGTCGGCTGCATGTTATATAGCCCTGATGACCTGACATCATGGAAGAAGCGACGGCATCCAATGCAGAAATCCAAAGACACTGGTATTCAGGCCGGCTGAGGGCTACCTGCAGGCAGATAACCCAAATGTGATGACTGCAACAGTGAATACACTCAAACATCTATATTTATGGTAAGTGTACACAACTGTACTTTTCCTGAGGATTGTAAATTCCTCTTTAGTTGTCCTGTTACAGACTCAGCAGTCATTTCTGCAGCTACAGACATCATGTAGGATGCTTTTTTCTACTACCCTTCTCCCACTAGACAGAGAGTAGAACCCTTGAGAGACTAGAATAAAAGGCCTATACTTCAGCCACCTTGGGTTTCAGGGCCATCAATTATCAGAAACATCTGACCAAGTACTCCTTAGAGCTTTTGTCTCAGGCATCTATTGCCATTACAGATCTGCCAGATTCTGAAGTAAAAGCCTTGGTTCTGTCTATCCTGGGAGCTTCCTCCCAAATGGCAAAACATTCCATTAAATGCAGCCACGATGCTGCAGAAGCTTGTGTCAGAGCAGCTGCTACTGGGTCAGTCCTTAGAAGATTTTCCTGGTTCAGGTTGCACCCCCTCCAGGGTGACTTCAAATCTAAATTAATGGGTGCACCATTGGACAAATCCACCGTATTTGCTATGGCACCAGCCTCTCCAAGTCCCTACAGGAAAAAAAAACAAGGAACTCAAGGAGTTGAAACAAATCCTGGTTTCTCCTGTGCCCAGGTTTCATAGGAATTTCCCATCTAAGCCTGTTTATATCCATAGCTGCTCCCAGCACTCCTCTGGTAAGTCTTCCAGAGAAGGCAAGAGACAACAGATGCATAGGGGTTCATAGCAACCCTCGCAACAAAGGCAATCCTTTCCTGACAAAGCAGGGAGTTTGTGACTACTCCGCAGATCTCTCCCTTTCCCCCCTTTCCATTCACCTTTCAAACGTTCACAGGGTCTGGGAAAGCATCACCCAAGACACCTGGGTTCTTTCCATAATCAAAAAAGGATACTTCATGGTTTGGCACTCCACAATCCACCTTCATGGGCATCTCTCAACCCCCCCCCCCCCAGAGCAGCTGCCTCTTTTCTCAGAGTTCCTTTGGGGAGCTTTGGCAACAGGGCTCCATTCTAAAGGTTCCTCAAACCTCAAGAGGGAAAGGCTTCTATTCAAGAATGTTCTTAGTGCCCAGAAAAGATGGCCCTTGGAGACCAGTCCACCTCAAAATCTTCTTAAAGGTTCCTACCTTCAGAATGTTGACCCTCCAAACTCTATTTCCTCTTATCCCTCCACAAGGATACATGACATCCCTAGATATAAAAGATGCTTGCCTTCACATCCCCATTCACCCCATGTTCTGGAAATTCTTACATTTTTCTGTGGGTTCATGGCATTTTCAATTCTCAGTCTTGCCCTGTGATCTTTCTGCAAGCACCAAGGGTATTCCCAAAATGCCTGGCTCCAGTGATTGCACACTGTAGGTTCCTGGTCATCCAGATTTTTCCATACCTAGATGACCTGCTCTTACAGGGCCCAAATTCCCACATTCTACACCAAAACCTGGAGACCACCATTTCCCTTCTCGAAATATCTGGATTCACCATCAATTACAGGAAATCGGTCCTCACCCCTTCACAGGACAACATTTTCCTGGGTTATTGAATCCAGACAGACATAAAAAAGTGTCACTTCTATCTCAGAAGGTGCAGGACCTACAATCCATCTTTTACTCCCTTCTCACCTTGACTTGCATCACTGCCAGGGAGTTCCTCAGGGTGATGGGATTCATGGCTTTAACCATTTCCATGATACCAATATCAAAACTCCACATGAGGAAATTCCACTGGTTCCTTAGATCGGTGTGGACTATGCATTCTCACCCACTAGAATACAAAGTCCCCCTCATTCCTTGCCTAAAGGGGGAAATGCTGTAGTTGATACAACATATAGACCTAAATCCAGGACTACCCCTGCATCCTCTCACCCCAGTCTTAGAACTCTACAAAGATGCATCAGATGTGGGCTGGGATGAGGCCTTGGGCAAATTCAGAGTACAGGGAATTTGGCCTCCCTCTCAAAAAACAGAACACATCAACATTGGGGAAATGCAAGCATTGCTACTAGCTCTACAAGCATTTTGCCCACTTCTGTGACCAGGCCCTCCACAACTCTTCACAGACAACATGACAGTCCTCTGGTATGTGAACAAGCAAGGAGGGATCAAATCACATCTCCTTTGCAGGTTGGCTCTTCTGGTATGGGAATTCCTTGCCCGGTACCACATGACTATTCAGGCAGTGTACATTCCCTCAAACTGGAATCTTGTGACAGACTCCCTAAGCAGGCTCCTGACTCAATCCCATGAACAGATGCTTCATAGGAACATGTTCCTGGACATAGTCCACCAATGGGGTATTCCTCAAATAGACTTATTTGCCTCCCCTGAACAAACAGCTACCAAGATTTTTTGCCAGAGTCCCAAGTCATCTGGTTTTGAAGGTAGACGCCCTCTCCTTTTCTTGGAAGGGGATGTTTCTGTGTGCATTCCCTCCCCTTTCTCTGATACCAAAGGTCCTGTTCAAGATTTAACAGGACCAACCAAAAATCTTGCTAGTGACTCCCTTTTGGCCAAGGCAGCACTGGTTTCTCCCTTCTACAATTAGCCAAGGGCCATCACCACAAGTTACCCCACAGAGTGGACCTACTCACACAGAACAAAGGATCCCTGATACACCCACACCTCTTAACACTACAACTGACACTGTGGGTGATAGGATTCTAATCCCCTTCTGCTTTTCTCAGAGGATGTGTTCAGGGTTTTGCAGGGGGCCAGAAAACACAGTACCAAAAAATCCTACATTTCCAAGTGGAAACGATTTTCACTCTGGTGTCTAAGAACCAAGACCCACTGACAGTGGGAATCCTAGTGGTTCCGTCTTACTTGTGTGAATTGCTCTCTGCTGGCTTGGCTTATTTTTCGGTCAAAGCACACATCAGCTATTCTTGCTTTGTCTGTCTCTATCTGCCCCTCTAGCATCCAGATTTGAGGTGAAAAAGTTCCTTAAGAGCATCCTCCACATTAGGCCTCCCAGGAGACCTATTCATCCTTCTCCTCCTCCTCCTGTTCCTTGGGACCTTAATGTTATAGAAAAATTGCCCTGGCCCCCTTTGAGCCCACATCTTCAGCCTCCCTCAAACATTGCTTTTGGAAAACTGTTTTACTAATGGCTTTGACTTAAGCCAGAAGGGTGTTGGTGCTACAAACCATTATGGCGGTGCCCCCTTTCTTGCCCTTTCATAAGGACAGGGCATCCTTGAGAAGAAATCCTTCCTTTATGCCAAAAGTGGTTAGAGTTATCCTTTAACCAGTCCATTTAATTACCTACCTTCTTCCCTTCTCCCCAAAACCACAGTGAGAAGGTACTACACTCGTTAGATGTACACAAACAACTTTGGTTGCTTATCTTGCTGAGCTCCATTTGTGCCTGATAGAGAATAGTTCTTAAACAATCTGAATTACAGAGCTACACAAGTAAACTTTTTGCACTTTAATTGTTCAGTTTCTTATCAGCACTGCACTGTGGCTGTATTTGTTTTGCTTATCAGTACTGCATTGTTTTTTATTAATTTGTGTAACAGTTCTGCACTAGTTTACTGCACTGTTGCATTTATTTTGCTTATCAGTACTGCATTGTTTTTATTTATTCGTGAAACAGTTCTGCACTGGCTTACTGCACTGTTTTTATTTATTTGTTTGACTGAATTATTTACTTTTCTCTGTCTCCATTTATATAATTGCTGATCTGTGGTTGAATTGTTGTATACTTTGTGGCTTTTGCTGTTGCCCACCCCTACTGAGAGTTTGTGGTGTACTCAGACCAGAGAGGTAAAACTGGTCAAACAGCTTCTGTGTTGCTGATCTGTGATTGAATTTTTGTTTTCTCTTACCCACCGACCCCATTACAGTTGTGCTCTTATAGTTGTTGCTTTTGCTGTTGCCCACCCCCTACTGTAAATTTCAGAAGGGACACCCCTCCCAGTCCCATCTTATTAGCTCATTCTACCTAATCCTTAGTTCCTTAATCTTGAATTTTCTTTTGTTCCTTCTATCTCCCTTTCCACTTTATTAAAAAAAAAAAAAAAAACTTTATTCAGCTTCTTTTACTGTATTTGTGTTTCCTCCTCCTGCTTTATTACTTCATCTTGCTTTTTCTGCTACTTGCTGCGGCCCGTTCTCTATAATGTTCAATTACATCTTTTCTGTTGCATTTGTTACTGCTTGTTTATAGCCTGTTTAAATTGTGTTATTCTAAGACGCTTAGTTTTGGTTTAAGCACTTGTGCTTTAGGCTAACCCCTTAGCTCTCCCTGGCCTTTGCTCTCAGATTCTGAAAAATGTGGATGGACAATTTCCTACAGTTTCTCCTGCCAGTCTGGTTGATATGGGCATCCTGAGACAGTGTAGCAACTGCCTTATGTACACAGACAACCACCTACAATTTGTGAGAGATGCAATTACATGAGGAACCTAGAGTCCAAGCTCTCTCCCTCACAAGCCAGCATATCTGGCACTGAGACGATTGTCAGCACAATCACTACACCTCAAACACCACCAACACCTACACAACACACACCCACATATGTGGAGGTCCTCAACAAAAACAAAGGAGACCTCCGAGGCAAATGTACATGCGATCTCCACAGCCCTCCACACCACATACCACACATAGTTCACACACCTATGTTTCACAACCACTACGGCTTAACCATAAACCCAACATATTAGTCATAGGTGATTCCACTGTGGGACGCAACAGATGTGCCTCTCACCAGGCTGGATAAGGATAAATCCACGGTTAGTTGTCTGTCAGGAGCCAGAATCCACCATATCACGCACTCAAGTCTCTCAACAACCGGTACTGTTATGACTCTGTCATAGTCCATGTTGGTGTGAATGACTTGAGACATACTTCCCTGGACTATATGAATAGAGACATGATTGAACTCGCTGAATGTGTCCCAGGAAGGTATGTCCCTAGCCTTAAGCAGCATTCTACTGTCACTCAGAATGATGCCTGAATACAAACAGAAAATGATTGACTTTAACAATTGGCTGAGGTTTCTGGTGTCATTCCAGGGGGATCCAGTACCTCACAGTCTGGGAAGATATATTCAACAGACCACATTGCTTTGCCAGAGATGGCCTGCATCCGTTTCACCTGGGCTTCAGGATTCTTTCAAAGGCTCTTGCCTCCCTTATAGTGCCTTTTTTAGGAAAAGTGATGAGGTTAAAATTACCAACATAAAAATTTCAGCAAAACACGAATTAAAGGTCATGCTGCTAAACGCTAGGAGCCTAAACATGAAACTGCACTCATTGCAAGCATTCCTAACCCTGTAAAATGCTGACATCTGTGTGGTCACAGAAACCTGGTTCAAAGCTGCGGAGAGCACCCCAGCCTACCTATCATACATTCAGACCCCAAACTGTGGGCAGTAAAGCCAAAGGTGGTGGAGTTTCAATATATATTAGACATACCTCCAGGCTGGTCAAACAGTACGACACACAGGAATCACTCCAGGTGCAGTTAACTATTGACAAACCCCCATATATAAATCATAGCTAGCTACCGGGACCCAAATCAGACCCATGCTGCCTATCTAGACCTCTTCGAATCTATCAATATTCAACCCTTTACCCTGATCCTGAGTGACTTTAACTACCCAAACATAGACTGGAAGAGCTACTCTTGCCAGAACACAAATGCTCAGAGGTTCTTTGGTTTTGTCAATGCAAATGCTTTGGAACAGCTAGTCGATACCCCCACAAGAGGTGACAATATCTTGGACTTCATATTAACCAGCATTAGTAACCACTGCAGCGTCCCTGCATTATAATCCTCCCTTGTAAGATTCGACCATAAAGCGGTCATGTTTGTAGTTACCATCTCCCCCGACCCCCCCCCCCCTCTAGCTAGGGTCAATCAAAACTTCTCCAAAGCTGATTACAGCCTCCTGAGGGATGGTATGAACAGCTTCACAGTCCTCTCCCCCTTTCTAGGAACTGGCACCAGTATCCAAAACTATACCAAATTACTATACGAACATTTATATAGATGCATGGAATCAGGAATACCTGACAGGACTATAGCATCCTCCACAAGGAAACCAGTAAACCTGTCTAGTGGACATCTGCAATAAATAAACTCTATAACAAAAGAAAAAAAATTCTTGACCATTATCAAGAAGGAGCAGGTGCCCAATTGGAAGCAAACTGTCCTTAGCCTAAACAAGCAAATAAGAGCACTAGTGAAATCCTCTAAAGCAAACTTTGAATCCAAATTCGCCGCATCTACTAGAGAGACGATCATAAGGCCTTCTTCACATATGTTCGTAATCTCAAAGGTAGCACCCAGATCTGTTCAGAACTGATGGTCAAGGCCACCACATATACAGATGCCGTAGATATAACAAACTTGCTGGCTGACAGATTCAGTGAAAATTTCACCCCTCTGTCCCCCATCAGTAAATCAGGACATTCCCAGTACCTGCCTCCTTCCCCTTATATCTAGGAATCTGTCATCACTGCTCTCTCAAACACAAAAAATACAGCCTCCATGGGACCTGATAACATCCCAGGCTGCATCCTACATGAACTCAGGCAGGAACTTGCAGCACCATTAGGCACCTTATTCAACCAAAGCCTGAGTGCTGGTTTTGCCCCAACTGAGTGGAGGACAGCCACTGTCATCCCTTTACACAAAGGTAGAGCATCCACTGATCTGGGAAATTATAGACCCATCAGCCTAACTAGCCTGATCTGCAAGACAATGGAACGGATTATTATGGACCTCATTAACAAGGACATTGGCAACCTCCAAACACTTGATCCCACACAGTTTGGCTTCATCAAGGGGAGGTCATGTCTGTTAAATTTGGTCGACTTTTTTCAGACAGTCCTCAAAGCCATGGATGAGGGGTAGACAGTGCATACCGCCTACCTTGACCTGGCCAAAACCTTGGCAGTAAGCCAGTGCAGAACTGTTTCACGAATAAATAAAAACAATGCAGTACTGATAAGCAAAATAAATGCAACAGTGCAGTAAACTAGTGCAGAACTGTTACACAAATTAATAAAAAACAATGCAGTACTGATAAGCAAAACAAATACAGCCACAGTGCAGTGCTGATAAGAAACTGAACAATTAAAGTGCAAAAAGTTTACTTGTGTAGCTCTGTAATTCAGATTGTTTAAGAACTATTCTCTATCAGGCACAAATGGAGCTCAGCAAGATAAGCAACCAAAGTTGTTTGTGTACATCTAACGAGTGTAGTACCTTCTCACTGTGGTTTTGGGGAGAAGGGAAGAAGGTAGGTAATTAAATGGACTGGTTAAAGGATAACTCTAACCACTTTTGGCATAAAGGAAGGATTTCTTCTCAAGGATGCCCTGTCCTTATGAAAGGGCAAGAAAGGGGGCTATTAGAGCTGTATCACATGACATGCAACTTCCTGTAGCTATGCTTTAGAGTACTTAAAACTATATACACCCATATGCATCCCCATTGTTTCAAGTTATAAAATACATACATTTTATGTATATATTCTAGCAGTTAGCATGTATTCTATTATATTGATCATTTCTAAATTATCCTTGACTTTAAATATGTCTTGGTCTTTTAATGTCAAAATCAGGTATTTTGTTCACATTTGGAATACATATCAAATTTGAAACTCTGCATGTATCTGTCTGGGTTCTTCTGATTCTAGGATTATTACTAGGGCTGTCCTGTCCCTTTATATGTTGTACTTCATTGTGGCACAGTTCACAATACAGTTTTCTTGGAGATATGATTTGTAGAGAGTCTATCTCTGTGAGTCCTAACTATCACAGTTAGTTTCTTTTTTTTCTTTTGACAGTTTTGGCTGAATATTCTGGTTATTCGTCCCTGAATTTGTGTTCTTGTCCTAATGTGTCCAGTTTCTTCAGCATAGCTTTCCTTGTCCCCCCCCCCACCCTCCCTTAAAAGCTTGAGGATGTTCTTTGGTTACTTTAGCAGCTGCTTCAACTTCAGACTACAAACTTTCTAGTGGTTTTGTGTTTATAGTTTCTACAGATTGTAAATATTGTAGCTCAGCTACATTTTTTCATAATAGTATTTCTGTCAATGCTGGATTTTCTGCATCATTTCTTTTACTTTTTATTGATTTGCAAGCATTGATAGTCTAGCTGAAGTAGTTGCATTTTCTTTTCAGCCTTCTGTCTGTCAGTGTTTCAATTGATTAAAGGCGGAGTCCATGCAGTGGACTAGTTGTATATTCCAAAACTGGAGCTTGACATTTTTATGTTTATTACTACAGTTGTTTCTCATAACATTCTTCACTTGCTTGAATAATTCCTTCCCTTGCCGTTTTGACTACTGATAGTGTGGCCTGGACATTCTTTACTTCAGTTCCAGCTGGTGTACACACATATTCTGAGTCTTTACTTTCGTATTGTAAGCTATTGTCATGTATAATAATGGTAAGTATTCCTCGTTTTAACAGTATAGACTTTAATGCACTAACATTTGTTTAATTATTTCAAGAGACTTGGAGTAATAATGCACACATAGGTTCATAGGTTCATACTAGGCTATCTGCCCTAGGGCATTCATAAGCCTAGCCAGAATGTGTTTGGCTTTCGCCACCCATTTTAAACTAACCCTGCCATGCCCTTTTTTTGAGGTTATTATACTGTGCCACTGTCTAACAGTGACACAGAAGTCATACCCGGGGTAAACCTACGATCTCCCATCCACTCATCAAGATTCCTCTTGAAGAGAGTCAATGAAGGACTCTGCCTAACCTGGACTGGGATTTTATTCCAGAGTGAAGGGAGCCTCTGGGTTATGAATCTGTCCCTCCAGCATGTCCTATTTATTTCAGTGCTGAGGTTCAAGTCTCTTGAGCGTGTAGCTCGATAGGATTACCTCTTCCTGTTTGACCTTGAGGTCTTCATGGAACTGGATGAATTATTTCTTCCATTGGATTGCTGTTATGGTATGAATTCACAATGGCACAACTTTGGTACATGGCTCCTTATAAATGAAACACATCTCTGCCTGTTTGACCCTGGAGTCTTCATGAACTGGATAAGTTAACATTTCTTCCTTTGGGTTGTTGTTATAGTGTGAATTCCCAGTGGCACAACTTTGCAGTACTAGTTCTGTTTTCTTTTCTTCTTCTTTTTTTTTTTTGGATCCCTGTCGACCATCACCTCTTTCCAGTGTATTAGCCTGTTCATTCCGTTCAGGGTAAGAAACATACCTGGCCATTCATTTTCTGGCTGGAGAGACTCAATTTGGCAGACATCAGGGCTTTTTCTACTATGGCCCTATCTACACCATTTGATGGCTGACAAGAACACTCAAGTCACTGCAGACTGCATAGCTATGTCCTTCCCCAGTGTGTAGGCTTCCTAACACATGTTGCAGAGAGGCACCATCACAGGCTGGACTGGACTAAGCTCATATCCCCATTCCATGGTCCCATTCACTGTCTGTAAGCCTCTCCCTGCATTGTGTCGTCAGGCAGCTAGAAGCATCAATATCTCTTCATCAGAATGGGTGAGCCAGAATTGGCAGCTCATTTTTCCCCTCCCTAGTTTTTCCAGCATCCAAGCAGCTTAGTCATAAGGAGCATAGTCAGAGCTTCATTCCCCTACTCCACAAAGGCAGGTATCTACATGTTCTATTTGAATCAAGATCACTGGCCAGTACATTAGATCTCTTGCTCTTTCTTTATATTTTACTATTCCCGGAAGTGATTTGTGTATTCTGTGAAGTTCTTGTCTTTTTGGCTATTGGAATCTATTGTTTTGTCATCTTTGAACATTACAACATTTTTTTTCTTACCAATATTTTTTTGATCAAAGTAACTTATCATAACATCTTTCAGTAAATTGTGTTTGTTTGTTTATCCATTCATTTTGTTTGTTAACCAACATTTCCAGCAGAAAAAAATGCCCATTTTCAGCTCAGTCCCAGGGTAGAAAAGCTATAGACATGACAGCATTAACAAGGGATTTTTTTTTTAAATGAAGCAAGCAGAAGAGGCTATACTGTTGGCAATGTAGTACCATACAGATATAAATGCATTTAGAATATATGTATACAGTTAGAACAACATTTTGAAGATAATTAAGTAGATCAGTACATACAAGAGTATGGAACATAACTAGAGTACATTTGTCTTGTCAGTATCATAGAAAATACAAGACACCTGAACCCAGTGGCCATTTACACTTTGCCAGTAACGATCTTTAGACCTCACCTCCTTTTTCAAAAGGAGCAGCAGGCTAGGGGTAAATTTGAAATTACCCACTGAATTGTCTAACGTCTTTTTGAAGGAGGAAAGTGTGTTACACTGCATAATTTGAAGTGGAAGTTTGTTCTAGAGAAGGAGTAGGTATTGCCTGACAATTTTTCTCTCCTTATCAGGGTTTGTTTATTTTCACACAACAGAGTTGTTGTGGTCAAATTTAATTTGTGGATCTGTGACCACCCATAGGGAAACTTGTATTTAATGATAGAATGCGGACTATAGAAAGAGAAGGACTTATTTGTATCTAGACAAAATATGTACAGTCATCCACAAACTTGGTTAGACAAAGATCCAGTTTTACAATTTAGAGATCTGTGAAGTATATGCTGAATAGAAGGGGTCTAACACTGATGCCTGAGGAACACCACTGGTCACTCTTATGCTACCTTTGGCTGCACCTGCCACTCACGCTATGTGTGTTGTGTTCCTCAGCCAATTTGTTATCTACCTAACTACACAGGGATCAGTTTGGAGTACTTTTAGCTTATTAAGTACATTAGCATATGAAGTCTGCTATTTTAGTGAAGTTAAAGTATGCTGTATGGACAGCATGACTGCTGTCCATGGCTTGTGTTGCCCTCTCAAAGAATTTACTAAATGCATTAAACTTGATCTACTGTTAAAGCCAAACTGCCGGGGGGTCAAGTCTTGCAAGATTGTTGATATCAAAGTTAATTACTTCACATATGACATGTTCTGCTCTTTGAAAATAAGACTCTTCTAATAGGTCTGTATTCCCACGGTGGGGCCACCTTTGTAAAATAGCATCACAACAGCTGAGAGCCATACCTCTGGGACAAAGCCACTGGCAAAGCTAAGGCTTGAATAGCTATAGGAGTGGGTCTGCTAGTGCATGTTTTGTGCTGTTCAACAGGCAGCCGGGTATACTTTCAGGTCCCTTGGAGGATGTATTTTTTATTTTGGAAAGTACCTTTAGCAAGTGTTCTTTAGTTATGTATGGGGAAGAGAGGGTCTGAGATTCCCTGAGATATGTGGTCTGTGTACATTCTGAAAAATGCTGGGTGTTTATTACTTTTCTGACTTAACTAAAGGAGTTGTAATTGTCTTTAGGTATGTAGCTGTCAGGTATATTTTTTCTATAGAAAACAATTTCCTTATTAGTCTAGAAACCCTGGCTGTCTATGCCAGTAATCAGAAAACAGGTTAGTATGCATACTGAGAATTTCACTGGGAATGTTAAGGAGGAGTTAGGGGAGGGTGAAGGGCCTCAGATATTAGATAATTATATGAGGATATGTGTTTTAAGAGGGTATTTCATTTTTTTATTTCACATATTGGGTCAAAAAAATTAGCTTTTATTAATTTTGTGTTTTGAGCTTTGAGTTCAAAGGGGATGTAGTTCCATAGCTTGGCTGTATGCATTATGATTTGATTTAGTGGAAGACACTAGATGTAGGTCTTCTGGGACTGTATTGGATAATGATAGATCTTACAGCAGGACATTTATCAGGATTATATAGGATGTTATGTGCAGCTTTCAGCTTGGCATAATTCATTATGTTGTGAAGTTTTGTTGGAAATGTTGGAGAGTTAAACATTGAAGGAATTTGTGCAGTAGATTGATGACAGATTTGAATGTTTTGTTGCAACATCTCTGTAGCTTGTTTTGAGATAACTTTATGTAGATTTGCTAATATGGGAGGTGCATGAAGTAGTTGTAGTAGTTGAAGAGGTTGAGACCGAGCAACTTGTAGCTGGGCAGGAGTTCAAAAAAAGTTGATTGGTTTTGAGCACAACAGGGTTGTTGCACTTAAATTTAAGTTGATGATCTGTAATTACTTGCAGTAGTTTTGTTTGGTTAACTTACTCAGTGACTGTTATATTAATTGTAGTTGTAGTTATATGTGGTGGTGTTTCAATAGATTTATTATTGGTGAAGATTATTGCTTTTTGGGAAAAGGATTTATTATTAGCTGTAAATCTGCAAGCCAAGCCTCTAGTTTTAGAAGGAGATCTAAGTGGAGAGAGCTAGTGGAGTGTATCAGAGTCGAGTCAACAACATATATAGTGGTACCTAGGTCACTTGTTTTGTGCATACTTTTGTAAAAAATATTAAATAATACAGGACTAAGGATGGATTCCTGAGGAACTCCCATAATAGATGGAGTGAAAGTTGAGGAGGAATCCTTATCCTTTATACTCTCTGATCTTATTGAGAGGTGGATTTTGAATCAGCTAAGTGTGGAATATGTCAGAGGCTTTCAGTATGTTAAGGAAGACAGCTCAGTTATATATTTTTATGAAGGATAGGAGAGGTGTGTCTGTACTGTGAACAGGACAGTAGTAGTTATTATCAGTTAAATGACTGAGAAGTTGTTGGAGAATATGTTTTCATGTATCTTTGAGAGATATGATAATAATGCTATATGTCTAAAGTTTAAGATGTTATGGTCTGGTCCTCCTTTATGGATTGGAATGATATACAATTCTTTCAAAATTAGAAGAACATACTGTCCTCTTATTGAACTACTAATAAAGATAGCTATAGGGTAGGCTGCTGAACTGACAAAAAGCTTGATACGTTCTAGAGGTAGTTGATCAGGAGTGAGTGAGGTAGGCTTGAGAGGGTAAATGGTTACTGTAATTTTGATATGCACAGACTGGTCTAGCTACAGGAAACATGCTACTGTGAGGACAGAGAAGGGGGTGCTGGCACTGGACTGCTATAATTAATCTGTTTTAGAAGATATTGCGCCTGTGTGAGATGTTTTGCACTGAGAAGACTTGGTGCAAGGAGTGTGAAATCTTTCTGTTACAGCTGGTAAGTGTAAAGCTTATCTGGGTGTGGCAGGTGTTATTTGCTATCTGAGGCAGGAGTGTGCATTTTCTGTAAGGTGTTTAAGGTCAGTTGCCTCATTTGTTAACAGATTGAGTTGATTGATAATGAAAATTTGGAAGGCTGTTGGATATATCATACAGAGTTGACTGCACTTCTGTAATATAGTCAAGGAGGTGGGTTTGGCATAATGGTTATGGTCTTCACTTCATGGGTAAAATGTACAGGGTTTGATTCTGACCTTGGTTTATTGGCTAGGCTTAAAATGGGCTTTTAGGGAAGTTAGTCCTAGTATTCACTTACAAACGTAATTTTTTAAAATTTGTTCTGTCATGGCAGGTTTTGTGGTGAAATGACCTCAGGCTACTTCTAAGATGATGTTAGAGCTTTGTTGTTGTGTAAAGGATGCAGCCATTTGTATAAAATGAGAGTTCATTTTACAGCCGGCACTGTAATTTGACTTGCACTGTCACCATAATAGTTGCCACACAGCAGTGGCATTATATTGTACCATTGGGTCCGAATGGAGACTGCCTTCATGAAGCGGACCCTGTTGTAACAAAATCCCACCAAGATGATACTGATACATTATATATGGATCTAGGACGTTTGATCGAAAGATCAAACGTCCGAATCCATTTAGGGCGAGCATACTTGCGTGAAAGTGCTTTTCACTGAAGAAGCACCTTCGCGTAAGTATACCTGTTGCTGAGGCAGTACTGCGGTGTGGATAAGGGAAAATTCCCTTTTTCCCACTGTAGTGCAGTCTTGGAGGGAGAATATTAAAGTAGGGGGGTGCAGGGGGTGAAGCCCCCCCCCCCCCCTGCAGAAACGTAAATGTAGTGTTTTTTTTTAATTAACACGCTTTAGCGAAAATGCTTTTTCGATGAAAGTGCTTTCATTAAAGTGTGTTCGGTGGTTATGGATTCGGACATTTGATCTTTTGATCAAATGTCCTAGATCTATATATATATATATATATATATATATATATATATACACACACACACACACACACTCACTGTATTTTATATAACATATAATATAGACAGAAGTAGATTAAAAAAAAATAAAAAATACAACTGGATGCACAAGTCACAGGATAGAAAAGTGCACAATCTTTGTAGGCACACTGGTGCCAGGACTGGAAACGAATGACAATGTAGAATCCTCAAGACACAGAAACATTCCTATAATGGGGCCAGGCCAGACTTGGGGGGCGGATGGCCTTCCTGTTATAGAATGTAGTAGTAGTCCACAAAAAACATAAAAAATGACAGGCCAAAAAAAGAGCAATGAAGATGATAAGTGAATTATTGAAGATAAGAATGAAATTATATATTATTACTATTATGCAAGAAGCCCAGAATTTCTGGACAGAAGATGTACAAAAAGATTGAGAGAAATTAGAGAAAAGAAGAATATTTGCACTAGTAAAACTGTCAAAAGCTTCAAATACAAATTTGTGTTCATTAATACAATAGCTTCATAAAAAACATTTTATAGAACAAGAAACCTTGGGCAGTTTGGAAAAAGAAGAGACAGAGGAAGTACAAAAATATAAAGAAAAAAAATCTAGAGATTTTTGAAAGATATAAAAAATAAATATGGACATGGGAAAGAGGAAATGGGAACTAACATTGGGCGGCACGATGCTAGGGCACTTCTATGGGCTAGGCTTGTAAAGGCTGCAGCGCCACTAGCCTAGTATACACCTATGAACCTATGAGAGATATCTGATATGGGGCAAAATGTATGCAAAGGAGAAAGCCAAATGAATCAATACAAAAAAGCAGCTGTAAAGATTTTCAAAGACAAATACAGGCAAAGGCACCCAAATATGGAAAATGTCATTACACAAAAAAATAAGATCACAAAGGGGGAACGTAGAACAGAAAATTAGTAAAGTAGAAGTTAAAAAAGAAGCTGTAGTTATGGAATACCTGTGAAATGGAGAATTTAGTTTATAAAGTCTAACTCAGGTTATGTCAAAGCATGATGGAACAGAGTCCTTCAGGTAAGGAGAAACAGGAGGAGTGGGAGATATCTGAAGAAGAAATATGGAGATGGGAAAGAAAAAAAATGTAACGTGGTGCAATGTATATATGCAAAGAAGATAGCAAAACTATTCAATAAAAAAGCAGCAACAAAAATATTTGAAAAGAAATATAGGCAAAGACATCCAGATATGGGAAATTTTACAATATAAAAAAATCAGAAAACAAAGGGGGGGGGAAATAATTTAGTAATGGAGAAGTTAAAGAAATAGAAACTGAAGTTATGGATTATCTGTGAAGTGAAGTGTATAGTGGAGAAAATCTAACTCTGTTAACATCAGAGCATAATAGAACAAGGAATCCCCACAATAAGGAGAAATCAGTGGAGCAGAAAGCATCTGATTAGTTTCCATATAAAGATACATTGGAGTCTTCAGCAGGAAACCAGTAAAAATTCAGTTGGAGTTGCACAGCAAAAAGGAAAGAAGAGGAAACTGTGGCAACTCTGAAAAAGTCAATGCTGCAGAGTGATAGACCAGTGAGTTCCATATGAAAGAGCAGTATATAACACAAGATGAAGCTGAAGAGAATGTCACAGAATGATGTTCTGGAACTTTCTGTAGAATGTCCACAGGAAATGGAAAACCAATAATGTGCACTTAGTTTAGATGAAAATGATCTAAGGGAAGAGTACAAGCAAGCAAAATCTGAGGGTAATGCAACTTAATGCTAGAAGTCTAAACCTCAAAATGCACTCACTGAAGGCACTCCTTAAAATGGAGAACATCGACATCTGTGCAGTGACAGAGACCTGGTTCAAGGCTCCAGAGAGCACCCCTGCATTACCAGGCTATAATTCATACCACATCTTTCAGCCACCTAACCTGGTCCGAAACACTAAAGGTAGAGGAGTGTTCATGTTCATTAAGGATATCCACACCTCCAGGCTAGTTGCTCAGCATAATGCATCTGAGATTATCCAAGTGCAACTATCTCTGGGCAAAACCGCAATCCAAATTGTAGCTTGCTACAGATCCCCCACCATGCCCCAGGATTCCCACTCCTCATTTCTTGATGCACTGAAAAATATTAGGGTACAACCTAACACCCTAATAATGGGCAATTTCAACCATTAACTGGGAAAACTACTCATGTACCAACTCTTGTACTCAACGTTTTCTGGAATTCATAAATTCCAACGCCTTGGATCAACTTGTCCACACCCCCACCAGGGACAGCAATATCCTAGACCTGGTCATTACCAACATGGGCAACCAGTGTTCCATCCAGAGGTCATTTCCTTGTTGGTCAGATCCGACCACAAACTAATCACCCTAGACATCCACATCCCACCCCTACCCCCCATTAGGGAAACCACCGTAAAAAATTTCACCAAAGCCAACTTCACGCTTTTTAAGACAGAAGTGACAAACTTCACAACACCCATGCTGATGGACAATAGAGGTACGACTGCTGAATTCTATAGAAATGCACTTTATAAGCACTTGCACGAGTGCATGGGTCGTGCAATCCCTAACGGAACCAAGATGCTAGCCTCCAAAAAAAGGAAAACAATCTGGTGGTCCCCTGCCATAAACAAACTGTACAACAGAAGAAAGAAACTGTTGCAAAAAAGAGTGAAATCCCACGATTGGAGGAACTCCGTGGTCAGCCTCAGTAAGAAGCTGAGATCCCTCATAAAATCCTCCAAAGCTAATTACGAAAACAAAATT
Source organism: Protopterus annectens (assembly GCF_019279795.1). Classification (NCBI taxonomy): domain Eukaryota; kingdom Metazoa; phylum Chordata; order Ceratodontiformes; family Protopteridae; genus Protopterus; species Protopterus annectens. The sequence goes on along the minus strand of NC_056745.1, from coordinate 550,848,244 downwards.
GCCACTGATTCTAAAGACAACCACAAAGCATTCTATAGCTATGTCAAGAATCTCAATGGCAACACTCAGATCTGCTCTGGGTTACAGCACAATGGCACTAAATATATAGAACCAACTGATATTGCCAGCATCCGGGCAGATAGGTTCAGTGCTAACTTTAGCCCTCTCTCACCCCCCTAAAGGACCCATCTCTATACTGGAAGAATGCAAAGTTCCTGTAATCACGGCTGCACAGGTAAAAGAAAACACTCTCCAAAGCCAAGAACACAGCATCCATGGGACCTGACAACATCCCAGGCTGCGTTCTACATGAACTACAGAACGAACTGGCACCCCACCTAAGTACAATGTTCAGTCATAGCCTCACCTCAGGCTTTGTGCCCACTGAATGGCACATAGCAATGGTTATCCCACTCCACAAGGGGGGAGGCACCACAGACCCTGGGAACTATCGCCCCATTAGCCTGGCGAGCCTGGTCTGCAAGACTATGGAACATATTATCTTGGAACTTGTAAACAATGACATTGGTAATCTCCAAACTCTGGACCCTACCCAGTTCAGGTTTGTAAAAGGCAGATCATGTCTCCTAAACCTGATAGACTTCTTTGAAGCAGTCACCAAAGCCATAGATGAGGGTAAGGTGGTTCACACAGCCTATCTGGATCTCGCCAAGGCTTTCAGCACCATCCCCCTCTCTGGAATTATAGATAAACTCACTAAACTAGGTATAAATCCCTATGTCACAAGATGGGTTGCCAACTGGCTCACTGACAGAACCCACACTGTGAAAGTAGCAGACTCTAAATCCAACTTCAGACTAGTGACAAGTGGAGTACCACAAGGTTCAGTCCTAGGTCCTCTCCTGTTTGGTATCTACGTCTCTGATGTGCAGGCTAACACAGAAAGGTCTTTGGCTAACAAAGTTCGCAGATGACTGCAAACTAGGAACCATAATCAAAACTCCTAACGATGTGGACATCCTACAAAAGGCCCTCACTGAGACAGATGCTTGGTGTCAAAGCCATGGCCTCAAGCGCAATGCCAAAAAGTGCATTGTTATCCCTTTTGGTAAAAACTCTGTACCCATGAACTACCACATAGGCGGTAGTCTACTTAACACCAAAAGTGTGATAAGAGACCTTGGGGCACAGGTGGACAGTAGTCTCTCCTTTGATAATCACATTGCCACAGTAGTCAGGAAATACTTCTACATGGCACACCCTATCACAAAAGGTTTCTCATCCAGGAAAAAAGAGGTCATTGTTCCCCTCTACTCATCACTCATTAGACACATTATATAGAGTACAACGCTCCTTTTGGGATGTACCTCACAAGACATCTACAACAACTGGAAAGGCTGCAGAAATACCTCACAAAGAGTATTACCGGCCTCAAACAAATGCCCTAAGCAGACCATCTAAAAAAGCTCCAGCTTTACTCTGTCACATATCACCTACTCAGAGGCGATCTCTGCCTAACATACAAAGCTATGCCAAACCCAGAGCTGTTGGACATGCTCCGCTTAAAGAAATCCCAATCCCTCTGAGCTACACGCTCTAGGGACCTAAACCTTGTAGCCATAATAAACAGGACATGCTGGAGGGATAGATTCCTGTCCCAGAGACTTCCCCTATTCTGGAACAAACTATCTATCTATATCAAACAAAGCTCCCCATTAGCACTCTTCAAGAAAAATCTTGATGATTGGATGGGAAATAGGAAATTCAGTTCTAATAAAATGAGAAAAAAGTGGTGGAACCAACAAACCCAAAAAATATATAAATAGTCAAAAATAAAAGTGAGTTTTTTACTCTCCAGCCACCACGCCTTTTTATTTTTGACTAGATAGGAAATTCACCCCGGGGATCACTTCTGTGAATCTGCTTGACAGGGGCACAGGAAAATAATTTTCTTGGGTGGCATAAGCCAGGGTACCATTTGGCTTGGCTTATATAGGCCCTAGGGCCAATAGCCTAGTACTTACCTATGAACCTATAATACAGATGGATAAACATATTAAGATAAATGAAAGAAATAGATTACAGAAAGTCAGTAAGACTCAAATTGTTAGAAGTTTGATGAAACAAATGAACACAGTAATCAAGACTGTTCATAGAAATTTATGAGCTATACCAGAAGTAAATGGGATATATTGCTGTGCAGCTAAATTAATAACATACAAAGTCTTACAATAAAAACACAGAGCACTAGGGGAAAGGAAGGGAGAGAAATCAGATGCCATCATGGAACTATTGAATAGAGAAAACTGTAATGCAGTTGAGACAAGAAATGTCACTGATAGAAGAGGGAACAGCTCAACAAATATAGAAAGATATACACAATTAAAGCAATGCACAGTTATCAGAACATACTAGGATCTATTGTACACTGCTGAAATAAACTAAAGGTATCAGCTCAGGCAGAAACACGTAAGAGAAGATATGCAGATAAATATAGAGGAAAAGTACAAAAAAAGCAGTTTATTGATGACCCAGAAAAGTTTGAGAGACCTGGGAAACAAGGCAAAAGGAACAGAAACACCAAAAAAAAAAAAAAAAGAAGAAGAAATAGACAAATTTTGGAGAAATATCTATGAAGATCCTGTTTAACATAACAAAGATGTGGAAAGGATAGAAGGAGTAAAATAATAAAATAAAAAAAAATAAGAAGTTCAAATGTACAGGATATGAAATGGGATGAAGTAATGGACAGAGAAACTGAAACAAAATTAAGAAAACTCCTAAATGGAAAACCCCAGACCCAGATGCAGTACCTAACTTCTGGATGTATGAAAATTTAGCCTCGAGTAAGAACTATTTATATGCATACCCCAAAAAAATGCCAGCATGGTTAACGACAGGAAAAATAATGCTCCTATTTAAGAGTGAACCTGCAAGATGTCCTAAAAACTATAGACCAGTTTTGACGGTGTATAAACTAAATACGTACATTGGAACTGATGCTAATGGAGTTTATAGTCATTTAGAAGAAAAGTCGATCATTACAAAAGGGTAATAGAAGAAAGTTATATGGAACAAAGGATCATTTGTTAAATAAAGTCATAATGGAGATTTGTATAAAGGGGAAGAATCTTAGTATGGCACAGATAGACTACAAAAAAGCATGTGACAGCATCCCACATTCACGGATAAGAGTGCTTACAAATGTATAAGAAACACCCTAAATTCATTGATTACATTATAGTGGCCATGAAACAGTGGCAAACAACTTTGCAGCAAAGCCTTGGTTTATGGTAATCAACATAAGTTTAAGTCAAAAAGTAAACTTTGTCGATCATATGTATACAGCGGTGCAAGCTGAACGAAATTACATTACTTTGGTCCCCGTGCAAGACATAACAATGAACACATAGTTTGAATGACAGTAAGACTAATGCACATACAGTAATAATTAAAATATTAACATAATAAATTACTACAATTGGACAGAAAAACATTAGACAATATTATACTAGTAGGTATTGCAAGATTATGACTTCACATTGTGATTGCTTAGAATATTGCACTTCAGTTTTAGTATGATATATTCTGATGTTTATTCATATTGCACATGTATAGAGTGGTGACACATAAGAAATCAGGCTAACTGTACCAGTTATTGAAGCAATTTGCCAGAGTGATTACTATAGATGATACTTCACAGGAAGTGGCATATTGATCTGATTATTCGCTGTTATGCCTGGCATTCAAATTCAGCAGCCTTATAGATAGAGAGAAGAAGGTCCTGCTTAGTCTAGATGTTTTGCAGTGTAAACTGTGATACCGCCTGCCTGAGGAAAGGTGGAAGTACATGCCATGGGCAGGGTGAATGGGATCATTAATTATCTTCCTAGCCCTTCCCACACACCAAGTCTCTTGCAGATCATCCATGGATAGGAGTGAGGAACCAATGACTTTCTGCTGTCCTCACTATCCACAGGAGAACCTTGCTGTCAGATGCTTTGTAGTTACCATACCAAACTATGACGTTATTTGCAAGGATGCTCTCGATAGTCACCTTGTAGAAGGCTTTGAGGAAGGACTGAGACAGGTTTCCTCAGTTTCTGTGGGAAGTGCTGACGTTGTTGTGCTTTCTTCACTGTGTGGCTAATATGAGTTGACCAGGACATGTCATCTGAGATGTGCACCCCCAGGAGCTTGGTGTTTTTGACTCTTTCCACTGCCACCCCCTTAATTTCCAGAGGTTGATGCATCTCCCAAGTCTTCCTGAAGTCCACTATTAATTCTTTGGTCTTGCTTACATTTAAGGCCAGATTGTTGCTGTTGCACCAGACTATCAGATGCTCCACTTCATCCTTGTAGGCTGTTTCCTCACCATTTCAGATGACCTATGATGGTGGTATCATCGATGATTTTGTTGGATTCATGCTTGGCCATACAGTCATGCATCAAGAAGGTGAACAACAGAGGACTCATGACCCAGCCCTGAGGGACACCTGTGCTCAGTGTAATACTGATTAAGCTGTTATTTCTCCCACATGCTTTTTGGGATCTGTTGATAAGAAAGTCCAGCATCCAATTACATGGGGGTGTTGGTGCCCAGCTGGATCTGCTTCGATATCAGATTCTGAGGAATGGCAGTGTTAAAGGCAGAACTAAAATCAATGAACAGCATTCTGACATAGCAATTCTTGTTCTCTAGATGTGCCAAGGATTCATGAAGTGCTATAGCTGTTGCATCAGCCATGCAGTGGTTAGATCTATAAGCAAAACTGTAATATATTCAGTGTTGCAGGTAGGCTTGAAGAGATATGGTTCTTGATCAGCCACTCAAAACCCTTCATTACTGTTGATGTAAGGACAGGCTTTTTGGTTGGGATTTCTTGGGTAAGGGAATGATTGCTGTATTTTTGAAGCAACAGGGTACAATGGCTAGTTGGAGGGATGTGTTGAATATATCTGTTAGTACAGTGGACAGTTGGGGGACACAGTTTCTTTGCACCCTTTCCATAATATTATCATGGCCAGCTACTTTTCTTGGGTTTACTCTTCAGAACATCAGATGTTCTTAGACATAGCACCACCTCAACCTGTTTAACAGGGAGCTTATTTGGCACAGTGTTGTCCTTTAAAATCTGCTGACGTAGGTGTTTGTTCAGACATTCTGTGTTGTCATCACATTGGGAGGATGCAGGTCTGTAGTCAGTTATGGCTTGTATATCTTGCTAGAGACATCTGGAGTCCCTTTGGTCAGAGAAGTGTCCCTGAATTTTACATCCGTAGGTCCTCTTAACCTCTACTTGGATTTGATCCGCTCTCTCTTAGGGCATCCTTGTCTTTTGATTTAAATGCAGCATTTCATGGTTTTAGGAGCTCTCATACTTCACCAGATAGCCAAGGTTTCTGATTAGCATGCATGATTATACATTTAATGACTATTACTTCATCAACATATTTTGAAATAGACTATTACTGATTCTGTATCCTCCTCCAGGTCAATATGGTGGTTCTTTAAGGCTGCATTTCTAAACGCTGACCAGTTCATACATTCAAAATAGTCCTGTAGTGCCAAGACTGCTGTCGCAGGCCATATACTTACTTGTTTGGGTGTAGGTTTGCCCCTTTTCAGCAGTGGTGTGTATGTAGGAAGCAGCATGATGGCCATGTAGTCTTGAGTTGCCCAAATGTGGATAAGGCACTGCGTTGTAGGGCAGTTTTATGTTTGTGTACACCTTATCCAGAGTGTTCTCCCCTCTTGTAGCAAAGTTCACATGTTGATGGTAATGGGAAAGTATGGATTTCAAATCAGCTAGATAGAAATCACCTGCAATTATATGAGCAAACTCAGGGTTCTTATTCTGGAGGTCATTTATTGACAGATACAGAATGTTCAGTGCCACGTTGGTATTAGCACTGGGGGGGGGGGTGTAAACAGCTGTTATGCTCATTCCATTGAATTCCATAGGCAAGTAGAAGGGTATGCATTTTAGTGACATGGACTCAATGTTGTCTGAGCAGTGAGAGGTGATTTCACAGTTTGTACACCAGCTCTTGCTGATATACACACAAACACCCCTTTCACGACATTTGCCGCAGAGAGACTGATTTTTGTCAGCGTGAAATAATGGCATCCCCTCCACATATATTGTACTATCATTTATACTGGAGTTCAATCTAGTTTCAGTGAACAGAAGTAAACAACTATTTCTCACTTTAGATTGTGTGGAAAGATCCATCCTTAAGTAGTCAGTATTGCTCTCCAGTGAGTGTACATTTGCCAGCAGCATGGAAGGAAGTGCAGGCCTGCATGGATTTCTTTTCCATCTGGCCTTAATTCCTGCTCAAGAACCTCTCTTCCTTGATCTTTCACATCTTTTCCATTTAACATGCTTCCCATGTCCAATTGTCATATGGTTAGACAGGTTTCACAGGTTTCTGCAGTTTTTACCATGTTCCTGGAATGTGTTTGAATTTATAGGCCTCTCTGTTCATCAAGCATGCAGCACAGTGAGATATAAGATTGGATTTGCAGAAGATTCTCAGCATTGTAGTTAATCATACCTTAATTTCTTGCCCTTAAATCGTTTTTTTTTCTTTTTCTGTTTCTTATAAAAAATGATAAATAATGCACTTTTCTGTAGGGATCCGAAGCAGCCACTGCCACACAGGGTATTAGAATTAATCCATTTTAACTGAAGAGGCAGGGTTAATGTTAATAAGACAGAATGTATAGAACTAAAGTGGATCTTAGAATTACAAGCTGACAAAGGGATAGGCTTGAATGGAACTGTTTCTTTAAAGCCTATACTGAAGTCACATGATCTTTTTAGACGATGATTACTGCTATAATTAAATATGATTAAAATGCTGGTTACTTGTATGATATGAGGAAGTGCCAGTTTGGCATGAAAGTGCTTACCATTTTATCATTTTATTTCTTATTAAATATTTATCTTACTCCACAGCATCATTGGACGTTTTTTCTTTCCTTTGTTACTTAACAGATTAGGTCATGGTTACAATTTGGCTCCCAGAGAACAATAAAGTATAAAGACTGCTCATCTACTTTTTGTGGATGATTTTAAACTGTATAGCTCATCGGACGAGGAACTGAAAGCACAACTGCAAGTGGTTAAAACTTTCTTATATATAAGAATGTCATTTGAGCTTGATAAATGTCAAAACTGACCTTTAAAGCAGGAAAGCTGCAACACCAAGAAAATATCAGTCCAGGACAGGAATGTGATAAAGGTACTTAAGCAGATGGGAGTGTATGAAGATTTGGAATTGATGAAGGGTCAACAATAAAACGTGAACAAATGCAAATTAAGGAATACTTTAGAACACGAAAATTAATACTGAATACAGCCCTAACATCTAGGAGCAAAGTCCAAGATAGAAACCAATTTTCTCTTCCTATTCTAACTTACAGTTTTGGGGTGACTGACTGGCCCCAAAAGTGATTGGATCAGGTGGACAGGAAAACAACAAAAATGCTGCATAGTTTCAAATGATTTACAGAAATCAGTGTATGCCAAGATTATATATTCCCCGTTCTGAAGGAGGTATGGGCCTCCTCAAATTGATACATGTATATATCTACAATAGTAGGACTGCATACATAATGTGCTGACCTCTCAGGATGCAAACATAGTGTTAAGTTTTAAAACATGAGGAGAACAAGTCTAAGATGACTTCCCGGTTTAATTTAACAGAAGCATGTCAGTGTCAAGTGGGAATGGAAATCAAATCAGAAGAAGACATAAATCGGACAGCAACTGAATGTGCCAAAAAAAAAAAAAACAAAAGAAAGAATGTAAGGTGAATGATCAGATGAGAAGGTGAGGAATGTGAAAAATGTATAAATATAGTTGCAAATGTAGAAAACTCCTGGAACAACTTCATGTTGGTCAGGATCTAACGTCGCAGGAATGGTTAAGGAGAGGTGAATTTAAAACAAAAGGCGAAAGGTTAATATTGTCAGCCCTGGATAGTGGACTATGTAAACAATGGTTTACAAAGTCTATTGGACATGTTGGAGAAACAGATAAATTCAAGTTTTACAAAACAGATTTGGAAACAATTGTACATCTTGTTGCTGGATGTGATACACTGATGGCAGAAAGCCTGTATACTGAAAGGCATAGTAATGTGGCAAGAATATTGCATTGGAGATTGTGCAAACATAGTAGCAGAGAAGCATTGGAAACATGAGCCATAAAACATTATAGAAAATTATGAAGTTTGTATCACATGAGCTAACCCATTATCAACAATTCAAAGAATCAGAGAAATAGAGAACTTCCATTCTGCTAAAGGCTTACTCTATTAAAGAAAACACAATATCGTAAAAACAAACAGACATGCCACCACGGAAAGAGAAATTTATTCTATAAAACACAATCCAAGTGTAGATAAGGCTAAAAACAGTCAGGATGAAACAGGATGAGCGCATTCAGCTGTATGCCTTCTTCAGGTCCTGTTTAACTAAGAAATACGTCCTCTTTTATAATAAAGTCCAGCCAATTGGACACTACTTTCTAAACTAAGGGAATCATCCCATTAAGTTCAAGATTACTATCTGCTTATAAATCTGCTGTCCATCGTGTTTCTATTATTTCTGTTCTGTTAGACAGATCTCCACCTCTTACACTAACTTGCACTTTTTCCAAGGCTAAAAAGGATAGCTTGTGCTGAGTTTTTTGAATATGTTGTGACAAAGCATTCATTTGAGTAACAAGTCTAATGTCACTAAAGTGACATAATATCTTTTCCTTGAAGGATCTATTCATTTTTTCCTACATAAAACCCTTGGTGGCTATCACAAATAGCAACATAAATGATGTTCTTCATGTTGCAATCCACATATGTCTTTAACTGCTATGATCAGTCGGTATTGGGATGTGTAAAACAGTTGCTGGTATTAATATGGGGACATGCCTTGCACTTCTTGCAAGGAAAGGTACCTATTCTGTGAGTAACGTTCAACGAACCACTCCTTGAGCCAATAACCTACGACCACAAGTTAAAAAAACACCTTTATTCGATCCACATAAAATTGTTGACTGTGCAAAATTTAATCCACAAAAGCAGATCAATAATCCACTGTGTAGGAATAATCCACAAAACAGGTCAAGCGCTTTTGTCGATAGGCTTCATCAGAACAGTTAATAATGGATACTGAAACCATTTATATATATATATATATATATATATATATATATATATATATACATACATACATACAGAGAGAAGCAGGAGGTGCACGGAATGCCAGGACAGAACAGTTCCCAGGATTCTGAGAGTAAATGATCAACATCCATAGCATTCTCAAGATAACTGAATTCCACACCTGGCTAGCCCAGTTTCTCAGCATAGTTAGTCTCTCTGAAACATGGCTCAAACCAGATAATGTAGACAAAGAACCCCCCCCCCCCGGCAGTTGCAACATTCTACATGTGGACAGAGCACACAAAAAAGTGGAGGCATTGCCATTATGTACTCTCATCTCCTATGCATATCTACCCCAATCAACCCTCACCCCTCCTTTCACCCAGCTGAGCTCATTATTGCCAACTGCAAACTCAATCATAAAACTCTAACCATAGCTGCCATCTATATACCCCTTGGAGAGAACATACCCCTATTAGAACAAATCCTACAGTAGATGTCGGACAGTATACATAATGAAACAGTAATACTAAGTGATGTTAACATCAGTTGGCTCACCCTCATTTCTAACTCTCCCACCACCAGCATAAACCTGTATGGATACCCCCAGCTTATCTCTTCACCTACTTTTCTTCATAAACCTACAAATACCTGCTCTTAACTTGGATTGGATGCTTGTCTCTAAGCCTGACCTCTATCACTACCCTGAATGCCTACAAGACTCAGTGACCACTCCCCCATATGTGTCCAAAGATTCTCCCCCCATCTCTCTAGACCTCATAAATTTAGAGAGTGCCGAATGCTAACCAACTTCAACCTGGATACATTCAGCAATTCTTTCTGTGCTATTGACTGGTCTTTCTTCTCTTCCCTACCTCTAGATGAAGCTGTCCTTCAATTAATTTCCATCTTCCTAAACATTCTGAACTCCCTTGCCCCTCCCAGAACTGTCAGTCAAATTACAGTGTTCCCCTTGGCTCTCCTACTCAACTCTGTCTCTTATCCATAACAGAGATTATGCCTGGAAACTCTGGACTAAGACCAAATCTCCCACACACTACCAACAATATAGGAAACTCTGAAATATAATCAAAAAACACACAAACTCTGACAAAAAGAACTGCTACCTCTCCCCCCAAGATACTGAACCCAGGAACCCTGAAACATTTTGGAATACTGTCGTCAAAATTCTCCACCCAGGAAATCCTTCAACTCCCAACCCTGTACCAATAACACACCCCTTGAAACTGCTTCAATTTTCAATTCATATTTCATAGATACCATCAGTAAACTTATACAAACTGTCCATCCAACCAGTCCCACACTCCCTAACACCCCACAACTGCAAAACAGTCCTTTCTCACTAAAACCCATTCTAACCAGCTACATCAAAAAACTTTTTATCAAACTTAAACCAGGTTCCCCTTCAGCTGACAACCTGCAGCCTCTCTTCCTAAAAGCTGCTGCGGACTCCATAGCATATCCTGTCTCCATCCTCATGAACCACTCAATTAGTGAATCCACTGCTACTGCCCTCTAGAAAAAGTTCCACACTGTACTAATCCACAAAAGTGGAAATTCTGTTCAGCTCTGTAATTATCGACCGATTGCCATACTCTCTCCCCTCTCCAAAATTCTTGAGCACGGTGTTTATAAACAAGTCTCAGCTTATCTTACTCATGAAAACTTAATTACCCCTACTCAGCATGGCTTTGCCCCCACCACAGCACCATTACTGCACTTATTTCATTTACTGACTCCCTAGCTAGAAACAATGGTAAACTAGTGTCCTGCATCTTTTTAGATCTCCCCAAAGCCTTTGACACTGTCTCTCACCCCATCCTCCTCTCCAAACTCTCTCAACTCATCCTCTCCTCATCAACTATCTCCTGGTTCAATAGCTACACCACAGACAGACTGCAATCTGTAAAGTGGCTCTCTGCTCTTTCTTCTTTTCTCCCCATCAAAATGGGAGTCCCTCAAGGCTCTATTTTAGGCCCTCTCCTTTTTAACATTTTTACTAACCAACTTCACACATCCTGTCCTCAGTCTTCCCTCATACAGTACAGAGATGACTCCACCATCATTTCTATCACTGACAGTCCCACTGACCTACTAACCCTGACACAAACATCTTTCTGAAACGTGGCTTGCTAACAACCAACTCGTACTTAACGCTAATAAGACAAAACAACTTCTCTTCCTCTCAGAAACCCTTTACCATCTTAAATCCTCATTCACCATCTCTTCCCCCAACAACACTACGATCATAGCTGAATCACACACAAAACTGCTTGGAGTAATGGATGATCAACTAAAATTTGACCTTCATGTACTTAACTGCATCAAGAAATCCCACCAAAAGCTTGGTTTGCTCTAGAAACAAAAGGTTCCTCAGACCCAATTCTAGGATCTCACTAGCCCAAGCTTACCTTCCCCCAACCTCCTTTACACCTCTCAAATTTTAACCAACTTAGTCTTCACTACTTTCCAAACTTGAGATTACCTACAACAAAATTGCTAGATTTGCAGCAATCTACCCTCAAGATCACACCACTGTCATGCTCTCCAGACACTCAGCTGGCTAGAGTTTCCTAACCAACTCTTATTTACCCAGCTTCTCATTATCCATACTATTTTTGAATAAACCCTCCTCCTGCCCTAGCATTTCCTGACTTCTCTCCCAAGATCTGACCAATGTCTCTTACAAATTCACAAACCTAAAAGATCTATTGGACAGAATCTCTACAGCTACTTCCCTGCTCTTGCATGGAACAAGTTCCCCATAGGTTCATAGGTGTGTACTAGGCTAATGGCCCTGGAGCTTTTACAAGCCTAGACCATAGGATTACCCTGGCATTGTGCCACCCAACCTTAGTTCCCAGTGCCTCTGTCGAGTAAAGTCACTGGAGTGATCCCTGGGGTGAATTATTTATTTCCCATCCACTCATCAAGGTTTCTCTTGAAGAGGGCTAGTGAGATGCTCTTCTTGACATGTATGGGAATTCTGTTCCACAGCATGGGCAGTCTCTGGGTTATGAACCTGTCAATCCAGCATGTTCTGTTGATTGTGGTAATGAGTTTGAAGTCTCTGGAGCGTGTGGTGCAGAGGGATTGGGATTTCTTCAGATGTAGCATTTCTAACAGCGCTGGGACAGACATAGCTTTGTAAGTCAAGCAGAGATCGCCTCTAAGTAGGCGATATGAGACAGAACCATGAACCTTAGAAACATTTCCTACATCCACAAATTCACGAAAACTCTCAACAGGTACTTTAATAGCACATGGATTTGCCTCTGTAATCATTTCACATGAAACCACCCCTTTCTCTATCACTAGCCTCTCTATTCCTCTCTTTCCTACTACCATAATGCACTTAACTGCTCTGCGTTGTACAAATACCCTCTGAAGATAACCTAATATGTTATGTAAATTCATTCAAATGTGTTGTATATTTCTTTGCTATGTTTTTTTTTTCTTCAGTGTTATAATGCCTCTTACTGTATTTTACTGTGGTGCTTTATTACATTTGCTTAACTGTTTTATTGTAAAATTTTCACTGTATTCATCTTCAATTTTCTAAATTTTCTTGCTTGCTTGTACTGTAGAGCTTTTCACCCCGGGCCTCCACTGAAAAAGGGTTTTTGCTCAGATGGATTATCTATCCCATTTAATAAATGTCAGCTAAATAAATAAGATACAAAATCTTCTTTGTAGCATAAAAGTCTTTTCAAATTCACTGAGTATCCCTTAATACTGTTGTTGCCTTGAGTTAGGCTTTCTCTAGTTGGTATTCCAGCTACTCCATCCTTTCTGGAGATGTACGTAATTCTACTAAAGAGAGAGATTTTTTGGATGTTACCATTTTATTAGATGATGAAGGCAAGTTTAATACACACATACATAGAAAGGAGTGTTGGAGAAACCATCTTCTCCATAAGATGAGCATGCATCCCAAACATATTTATCTACATGTAATTAAAGGTCAACTTCTACGAATATCAATGCTTTGTACAGAACTCTCTGTATATGAACATGAATCTGGACAACTTAAAAGAGACTTTCTAGGTTGTGGATGTAAGGATTCTGAGATTCAACGAGAAATAGTGCAAGTGGAAGGGTCAGAGAAGAACTAGAGGATGACCTTATTTTTCAGTGAGAGAGAAGGAAGGTAGAACAGGATCTAATGAACACCATAAGGAATTAGGTGGTCTGAGGTGCCTACTGACATATAGCAGTGATATCTCAGCTGTTTGTGAAATAATCAGAAAGAATTGGAAGATTTTAACAATGGACAATAATTTGAAACATATAGTGGGCGATACCCCTAAGTTTACCTTTAGGGAAAAATTAATTTGAAGAGACTTTTATGCTGCAAAGAAAATTTTGGATCTCAGCCATTTACTCATAGAATAGGTACCTTTCCTTGCAAGAAGTGCAAGGCATGTCCTTATATTAATACCAGCAATCATTCTACACGTCCCAATACTGGTTGAGCATATCAGTTACACATATGTAGATAGCAACATAAATGAAGTTCTTCATTTTGAAATTTGTGATAGCTGCCAAGGGTTTTATGTAGGAAATACAAATATATCGTTCAAGGAAAGGATATAGTCACCTTAGTGACATTAGACTATTCAAATGCTTTGTCATAACATAATCAGAAAACCCTGGGCCTTTTTAGCTTTGGAAAAAGTGCAAGTTAGTGTAAGAGGTTGAGATCTGTCTAACAAAACAGAAATAACTGAAACAAGCTGGATAGCAGATTTACAAGCAGATAGAAATCTTGGACTTAATGGGATGATTCCCTTAAAACTGATATTAAAAGGAAAAAAAAGTTTAGGGGGTAGCGTCTGAATGGCTGGACCCGATAATAAAAATGGAAGTATTTCTTAGTTAAACAGGATCTGAAGAAGCCATGTAGCTGAAAGTGCTCATCCTGTTTCATTCTGACTGGTTTTAGCTTTGTCTACACTTGGATTGTGTTTGATGGAATATATTTTTCTCTGTGGAGGCATCTCCGTTTGTTTTTACAGTAATTCAAAAAATAGATGCAAAGAAAACCAGATGTAGTAGTACCTGAAAAGAAGACAAAAGTAGCATTGATCATTGAAATTGCTACACCCAGTGACTACAGTGTCTTACATAGAGAGAGACACAAAGTCATAAAATACCAAGATTTGTGGGCACAAATGAGGGCAATGTGGAAGCAGGATAACCAGACAGTTCCAATAGTAGTAGGAGCAATGGGTCACATAAAAAAGAATTTACAGTCAAATTTAGATATGTTACAGATACATGTAACTACATATGAATTGCTGGAGGAGTCAATTCTGGGCACTTTGCGGGAACTGAACTTTTGACTAACATCAAATATTTAAACTACTAATTTCATGAACTTAAATCATGTATTGATTAAGAATGGAATTCTTTCCCACTGTGATATTAGAAACCAAAAAGACTTGAAGAAATTAAACTGCAAGATACCACTGAATCATGACTCTGTGTATCACATTTATAAATGTTTCCTTGAATCATCTATGAATGCAATAAATCAAACCTTAAAAGATAAAACAAATAAATTACTAATGAAATCTCTCCATTAAATTGCTGGTGGTTATATCTATAGTATGTTGCTCTGCAGTTTGACAGCAGCTTTACACACTAAGAAAATTATAACACCCCTTCCAATTGCCTGTCTACCTTCCATAAAATAGACAGAACACATCAAAATTATCTTTGCTATATTACACTGTGACAATCCAAAATGCTGCCAGCCCAGCTAGCTGGACTTTTATAAATAATTATATATCACCTGAAAATATTAATATGGTTTATATAGAAATGTGACACGGCCAGCCCAGCTATCTGGAATTTTGTAAATAATTCTGTCATTTCTGAATATTAATATGATTTGTATGCTTGTCTTACAAATGTAAGAAAACTATATGTTATGTGAATATTAAACTACTGGTGCAGAAGTGTGTGTTGAACTGTATGTTATGTACTGAGCTTCAAGAGTGTAACCACAGCATACCCTGCTGGAAAAAGAGCAGAAATGTGTATAAACTATATGCCTGTACAAATGCATGTTTTCATAGTAGAAGTTGGAACATACAAAGTTAACTTCCAAACTCTGAGAAAATAAGTGAAGAGTTTTACAATTGTTGAATGAAAAACAAAATAGCTGTACAGGTTGTATACCTCCAATAATCGAGAATATATAGAAACAAAGGAGATGTAAAGGCTGAAAGTGGATACAATTCAGTTATAAGACCAATAGTCTCAGGGCAAGGATGGGTTACGGAGCACCTGTCAGTTTTTATTGAGAAACATCTAAGGTGTATTTTAAATAATAATGAATTTGTATTACGTGATTCTAAACAGTTTCTAACAGATTTGTACTATTTTAATAATCAAATGGATACCATCCACAATCTGATTTTAGTAACTTTTGACATACAATCATTGTTCACTGTCATCCCCAATGACCTTGGCCTAGCTTATGTTAGTAATTATCTTACAGAACATAGTACCTATGGTAATGTTTTAATTGACTTATTGGTACACTTCCTTGAGTTAGTGCTGGAAAATAATGTGTTTATGTTCACTGACAATATTTATCAGCAATTAGATGGCGTAGCTATGGGCACTCCTTGTGCCAATAGCTACGCCAACATGTTCCTAGCTTACTGGGAAGAACAGCTTCTATTTAAAGAATATATGTTTAAGAAACATGTAAGATTCTATAGACGTTTTGTGGATGACGTGTTTATTTTATGGGATGGTAATACAGAAGAACTGCTTGGTTTCAATATGGTCTTGAATAATATTGCACCATGTCTGAAATTCACAATGAAATACTCATTATTGAAAATAGAATTTTTAGACCTATATATCGAAAAACTTGAATGTGGAATGTTTAACACTGGAATTTTTAGGAAACCCTGTTATAGGAATACTTTATTATTCAGAACTAGTTAGTATGCACCCTAAGTATGTTTTCAGTAACATAGTAAAAGGACAGACCCTACGAATGTCTAGATTGAATTCCAATGACAAAGGCTTTATGGCAGACTTATATGATTTAGGAGAGAAGTTTGCTGAGAGGGGCTATAATTCTACGGAGGTAGATTTACAATTTGATAATGCTTTAAGTTTACGTTCAACATTAGGTACCCCATATTTTGGGCCCAAGCCTCTAGTAATGAAAAATGTCAAAGAAGTCACTAATGCAAAAGTTAGGTTTCTGACTTCATATACAGCAGATAATAAACAAATCAGAGAGATTATCTCCAAAAATTGGAACATACTACATACTGATGACATACTGACAAAGATTGTAGGTGACTCTCCATCTTTTACCTACAGGAATAAGAAGAATCTTAAAAGACTGCTTTGTTATCCACCAAACAAGGGTACACACCCGAGCTTTAGTTATGGTACAACACCTTGTGGACAATGCAATTTTTGTTCCTTAATAGATTCTAGTATAGTATTTGTACATCCAGATACACAGAGGGAAATATACACCCGAGTTAATGCCAACTGTATGACACCTGATGTCATATATCTTGCTGTATGTGAACTGTGTTCATGTTTCTATGTTGGTAAAACGAACAGGGTACTAAGAGATAGAATAAGGGAACACTGTTATAATATAAGGAAAGGTAATTTGCAGAATGCACTAGCCAAGCATGTGACACAAACAAATCCTGAACACAAGTTTATGTTTAGGGTGCTGGAGAAAATGAATGCTAATGTAAGAGGAGGTGATATTATGAATCATACTGAAGACAGAGAAAGTAGGTGGATAATTTTGCTGAGAGCTGATAGAGGCCATGGTTTAAATGAAAGGGCATCTATCAGACCACATTTAAAGAAGCGTAGGCATACTAAGTTCTGATATTTTTTAGATTTTAGATTTTTATGTATTCTGATACTTGCACATATACATTTTTTCTGGGTAACCTAGTTATTTCACATTGCAGTTTCGTTAAGGTTTTTAGCTCTATACTTCTAGATAATTTATTCTTCTATTTATTTATTTATTTATTAATTTATCTACTCTTGTACATATGCACTCATATTTTATATCTAGATATATATATTTATTTATTTAGACACTACACTTGTATACATTTTTTATATAGATGCAGATATACATTCATGTACTGACTTTATTATAACAAGTATCACTTTGTTTGATAATAGTTCCCTCGATCTGTATATGACTATTTTTTATTGTTAGTTATCATGCTTCTGATGGCATCTACCTTGCTTAGTTTATAAGTTGCCTTGCATTACTACTTGCATGTATTAAGGTTTTATCTAATATGACTATCACATGCATTTATGTATTAGGCTGCATATACCTTTATACTTGATAGTATGCTGCTTATAATATGTTTTTACATTCTTTATGGAATGAAGTTATTTTTAAATTTTTAATTTTCAATAGAATATGTATACACTATTGTCTATTTTAGATGTCAATGATATTATGTCTATATATTTAGTTTTTAAGTTTTGCTTTGTCGCTTCTGCTTTAAAAGTTGGTTGATTAATTAACATGCAGATATTTAAAGCACATGGCTATTGTGCCTTTTGTTTGTGATCTGAAGAAGCTACTAGTTAGTGAAAGCGCTTATCGTGGTTCATCTGTGCAATAAACTGATTTATCTGTTTCAGAAGACCGGATTGCTTGGATTTTTTACACATTGGATGTTATTTCTCACTCTGTCGACGCTTGCCTGAGTTATTTACCTATTTATTTATCTGTTTATAAGCAAGCGTGCTGTGGCAGTAACCAGCATTTTTATTTATAAGACCAAGGTGTTTAATCCAAACATCCGAAATAATCCTCAGGTAGTGTGATAAAATCAAAATAAGTTTTTATTAAAACAGAACAGAGACTTCACAATTGGATGGAGAAAATAAGTGAAGAGTTTTACAATTGTGTTTATCTCAGCAAGAAGACAGGCTGTCTACAGCTAGAAGTTCTTTCTATTGTCTGGAAACAGAAATAATTACAGGTTTCAGATGTAAAAGTGTTTAACTGTTTTCCGACTTCCAGTTCTAGGCAAACTTCTGAGATATAAATATTTTTAACACAGAGGGGCTAAATTTTAAGTTTCTGTTAGCCTGGGAACTGAAGGCAGATGATAAAGAATGATGTCATCCAGCTGACCCAGCAGTAATGTTTTGATATTAATTTTTAAGAACTATCTCTCCAAGAAAGTCTGGGCAATTTGTATTTGTCTTTGGATCTGAAAACATCATCTCATCAGCACTTGCCTTCTATTAGTAAGTAACTTGATTACAGTAATCTCTCTTTTAGAGATAGGAATATTGTAAGATTAGTTTAGATGTTTTCTGTATTTATTTGAGACTGTCCTGCAATGTTGTTTTAAAATATTTCCTGTGGTTCTGAACTCTGTAGTCACTGTATCGAGTTATTGAGTGTTGTCTTGTTCTTTTTCTATTTATTATTAAATATATTTAAACCTTTTAATTGTGACTGGTTTGTTTAGAGATATGTAAGCTCTTGGAGTACTAACATATGTATTTGGTGACACTGTACAGGCCACTCCTAAATAGCCTTTAAGTCTTGGTCACACTTGCCATTTGGATAATAGTAACATTACACAGTAAGATTGGTCATCCTTTGGGAAGGGCCTTAAAAGTAGCTGATAATGAGTTCTGGTGGCAGTGGTAACTAACTTATGGTCTGGGCAGAAAGGGGCATAGCTATTAAACCTGTGCCAGCCTTTCCCAGGTGTGTGTGTGTATAAATCAAATCTCAAAGTGTGTGTGTGTGTGTGTGTGTGTGTGTGTGTGTGTGAGCGAGCTACTTGGGCAGGGACACAAAGCACTGGTTGGATAGAGAGAATGCTGGGTGGACTTGGCGTGGAACCCTGGCTAAGGACTCAACTCTATAGCTGTGCCAGTGGAGAGTCTTATTGGGGATCTGAAAAAAGAGGGAGAAACCAGCCCCAGACTGACTGTGATCTCTGTGTGCTTTTAAGGGAAATTGTACTGTACTGTGTGTGTATACTTGTCATCCTCCCAATGTGCACGTCCCTCACTGGTGCTAGGGGTGAGGATTGGGGGTCCTTGATTACTGGGCTAGTGCAGGGGTGTCACATACACAACAGCATACAGCTTTGTATGATGTATCCATCAGGCTTCCATGTTTTCATTATCAATCAACTCAACCTATTAACAAGTGAGGCTTAAGAAAGTCACACAGTTTGTGACAAACATATGTATAATCCCATACTTTGCTATCAATTAATATGTAGTGGTGAGGAACTATGGTCTCATGTTCCACACCATTGATGAACTAGTATGCAAAGGGTACATTGACCTTAAGACCATACAAAAAAATGCACATTGCTGCCTCAGATAGCAGCTAACACATAAGCTTTACATTGACCTAGCTGCAAAGCAGGGATTTCACACTCCTTGCACCAAGTCCTCTCAGGGCAAAACATATCACACAGGTACAATATTTTCTAAAATGGGATACTGATAGTAGTCCAGTGCCAGCACCCCCTTCCCTGTTTTCACAGTGGCATGTTTCCTGTAGCTAGGCCAGTCTGTGCATATAAAAAATACAGTAACCATTTAGCCTTAAAATATTCCAGCCATTGAATATTTGTGTGATAGCAACAGCTCTCTGCATTCACTCTTCAAAAGGCAGATGCCAACATTGCAAGTCATCACAAGTAAGGAAATTGTTTACTTGCTCTAAGCAAAATGAGGCAGTACACTTCACAGTTAAATATATAAACAAGGAAAGACTTGCACAGGAATATAAAATAAAAGCTTTCCATAAGAGAGATAGCATAAAGGAAACTGTCAAGCTAGTGTTACTATTTTTAGCTGAAAATTTATGGTATCCTTCCACTCAGCAGTGTTCCAGTTTCATCTGGGGAAATGCTATTCCGTTGTGCATGCTCCAGAAGACATAGACTGACTGACTGCCTCTGTAGTTAAACTTTGAATTTGGGAAGTGTCTCAAAACTTGCAAAATGTTCAGGAATTTTTGTGCTGTTAAGTAGGTAACACTGGCTAATGTTAGTCTGCATGGGTCCAGCCATTTAAATTTCCTCATTTTAACAGAGTCCAGTGGAATTTCTTTTATGTTTGCAGAATTTAAAAATAATGTCCTGTGCTGTTTTACTTAGCACTAGGGGGAAATCTATTTATGGTAGTCTTAATAATAAAAAAAAGATTCTGCCACAGTATATGCCCTTTTTACAAGACTGATTTGTGTTTAATGAAAAGGTAAGTATAACATCTTTCAAATTTATTTTCTAAAATAACTTGTATTTTCCTTAATTTGTTACAGCTTAATTTCTCTTCTGAGAAGTACATGCATTTTATTCAGTTCATTATAACTGTTTCATTTTTATGCAACTTTGTTCTAGCACAGTTTATTTTTCTTTTTTAATTTTTAAAAACTTATCTTTGCATGAGCCTGTAAATTCAACAAATGTGCGCTCAGGAGAATTGCATCATTCTGAGCACACATTCATAACAGCATGTTCTCCTTGTACAACAAGCTGTATGTAATGTATCTGAATAACTCACATTTTTTATTTCTAATAAGAGCACTGTTATAACTTTGTATACATATCAAATTCATTTAACAGGTTTCAGTAAGCATATACATGTCTGAGCTTTACAAAATTTCCAGGTTCGGTTAACATCTGCTGGCTCAAGAAAGTAACACAGTCTGATGCACTACAATTTTATCACAATTTTGCCACTTTGGAAAACTTCCCCGTATATGAGCCCCCAGTTTCAGTAAACTTAGGTATATTCAGGGAAAATTATGACCTAAAATCCTCAGTCAATGGAAAAAACACAAGTAGAAAGCAAACACAGCGACATGGACTGAAGTCACAGTTTATTTATAGCTTCTTTCCTTTTGTAAAACAAAACTTCATCAGAACTAATACGTATAATTTTTCTTCATTTAAATAGTGTTCTATGCTAAACACATAACATTTTAAACAACACAATTTAAACACAAATATTTCCTCAAAGTATGCAAATTATATAAATATATTAAAGAATATATACTTATATATGTTAAAAATATATACTTTTAAAATCTATATATTTATACATTTATAATTATAAAAGATTTGTAAACAAACTTTTTTAAAAAAGTATAAAAACGTATAATTAACATAATGAAGTGTGTTATAAAATTAGAATTCTTCTCTTCATTTCCAGGCACAATCTTTTTTGAAAATGTATTAAAAGAATCACACCGTTATTTATTAATGTTAGATGACACTAGGACATAATCACATGTTTGTATCTCTATCTATTAGCAGCACTTAGTATTGCACAGATAGATATATTGCACAGGTGAGACTTGAGCCGTATGAGACTAGAGCACTTTCAGTTGTATGAAATTTAACTTGTTCTTTGGGTTATTGCACAAAAAATAAGCTTTCAGTGAGCTGTTGGACAGGTGAGAATAACCTAACAGTGGGCCGACTGCACTTTAAGGAAGAGATTTCCTTCAGACTGTGCAGCCTCTGAATAGATGACCACTTAGCTTGCATTGCTACTCAAGTTTAGTAATCTGATAGCCTGAGGAAAGACGATATTTTTGAATCTAGTCGTTTTGCAACGTATACTGCTGTCAAGCAGAATAGTCCCTGAGCCGGGTCGGTTTGGTCTGTGGCAATCTTTGTAGCTCTCTCGAGACACTGTGTAATGGGCAGATCCTCTATAGATGAAAGCGTGGACCAGGTGATCCTGTCTGTCACCCTTCAACACCCTTTGCGGAGCCATACAATCTGTAGCCCTGTCATTCCCATATCATACTGTGATATTGCTTGTCTGTGGTGCCTCTGTAGAAGTTTGTGAGGACTGAAGATTAAAGGTTTGGTCTCTTCAACCTGCATAGGAAGTGGAGCCTTTGTTGTGCCTTCTTGATAATGTGATTTGTGTAAATGGCCCATGTCAAGTCTTCTGCGATGTACACCCACAGGAATTTGGTGCTGTTCACCCAGTCTACTGTTTCTCCCTTGATTGTGAGATGGGGATGTGCCTCATGGTTTTTCCTGAATTCCACTATTACCTCTTTGTTTTTGTTTATGTTCAGAGCCAGGTTGTCATCACCAATCAATCAGATTCTTCACGTCCTCCTTGTATGCTGTTTCATCACCATTCCTGATTAAGCCTAGTACTGTAGTGTGTTGTCCACAATTTTGATGATGTGATTTGAGCTATTCCTAGCTGCCCAGTCATGGGTTAGCGTGGTGAACAGCAGAGGACTAAGAACACATCCTTGAACTCCCATGCTCAGTGTTGTGCTATCTGAGGTGTTATTGCCTATGTTCACTCTTTGTGGCCTGTCAACGAGAAGGTCCAAAATCCAGTTACACTTGGGAGTGTTGACACCCAGTTGAATCAGTTTCTCTATCAGATGTTGGAATAAAAAATAACAGTACACAATCCACATATATACATATCAAACACTTTGTGACTGGATAATTAAAACTTTCCCACAGTAATCCAATTAAATACTAAAGGCAACATAAAAAAAGTGTAGGCAATCACTCAAAAATCATAAAACCATTATAAAATTACAAACGGTTCTCCTGGCTCATATATATTAAGCCTTGAAAGGACTTTAATAAAGTAAAACATTTATAGTGCAAATGCAGCTTTTATAAATAATATATAATTTATTTAAGCACTAGAACCTACCAACATTGTTATGACATTTGCAAAAAGATTTGAAGAATTCCTTATTTAAACATATAAATGAACATCAAAATAATTTTTTTAAGTTAGACCGTGTGGATTCGGGGCAGAGGAGTGGACCAAGTCACAACTACCTAGAGTTTACGGGGTCTATATTACGTTATCGAATACTAAAGTAATCGAAAATGTAATAGTCTACCCGTAAATGTCCTAGTGCCAAAACGTCGAACAGTTAATAAAAAGAAAACAACCTACCCAAACAAATCATTTAAACACTGTAACCAGGAGGGCAAGCCCCCCCTGCACCCCCCACACCCCCACTACTTAAATATACCAACTCCGAGATCACACTACAGTGGAGACAATGGAAAACTTCCATTTCTGCTCTGTACGGAGACCTCCGTTGAAACGTTAAAGGATGTCCTTCATGGATGCATCTGCAGTCATAACAAATGGGTTGTCCTGTCATCAGGCAGCCCTTCGGTCGGCCGGATTCCAAAGTCTGGGTCCGGCTTCGGCTGATGTCGCACTTCACCCGACGTCATCTCTGCTGGTCTTCGGGTATAAAGGCATCAGCCAACGCCATTTTCCTCAGTCTTTCTTGCCGCGTGGCGCCCGAAGCAGAAGCTGTTCGCAAGTGCCGGTCGGTCAGATCCAGAGATTACTACTACCGAATACTACTTCGAAGACTTCTAAAAAGCTAAGTACCCCATTGGGGACTCTTTCTTGCCTCAGCCGATGTCAGAAAAAGTCAATAACTGTTTAACTTGTGGGAAACAAATACCTCATAAAGATTTCCACTCTTACTGTTTGCCTTGCTTAGGCCCAGACCACGACGTAGCAGCCTGTTCGGCCTGTGCTTCCTTCAACCGACGAACGCTTTGGCGTCGGTCGGAGTTTGCTGAACAGTTTTTCGGCTCAGATTTTGCGTACATTATGCCGTCGGATCCTCCGACTACCCAAATTGTTAAAAAATGCAAAGAAAAAGACCGACACTTGCGGTCCGCGGTTTCGGCCGAAACCACGGTTAAGCAAGCCGCGAGTGTCTCGGTTTTGGCCGAAACCGAGAAAACTGGTCAATCTTCAGCCGAATCCATGACTACTACTGAGGCTCCTGCTACCTTATCTGAATCAGCCTCGGAAATTTTTGCCTACAACTGTGGTTCCTACTGATCTATCAGACACCATCCCCTTGGATATCTCTACCCCAGCACGTGGTGCTGCTAGGCCTCCTGCAGCCATGTCTATTAAGGCCTTTGCCAGGGCTAAAGCGGCCAAATCAGCTAAATCAGTGCCTGTTAAACCACCCTCACTCAGGCCCACTTCTAGTTCTCAAATGCTTACTTTGGCAGAAGATTTAATATCCTTAATTAGGGGATCCCAATCTCACCCAGACAGGGCCTCTCAGCCCCCAGAAAAGAGACCTAGAGCAGAGCCCCCCGAGCCTGTGTCCTCTGATTATTCTGCGGATGACTCAGACATTACAGACCAGCCAGAGACTCCTTTTTCCAATTATGAAGATTCAGATGCTGAAGAATCCATTCCAGCTGCCTCTCCACCAGAGGAATTCTCCTTTGGGGAAACCTTACATGCCATGAGAGAACAACTCCAATGGCAGGGACAAGATTTCTCAGATTCAAGAAAAAGGCTTAGGACTTTTCTGCACTTACCACAACATAGGCCCTTAGCTATACCTCCTGTCCTATCTGTTGTGGACGATGCATTTAATGATGTCTGCACTGCTCCTGATTCTTTACCTCCAGCCCCTGCCAAACCAGATAGATTTTACAGGGTGCCAGACACTCATCACCACCTATACAAGGCCCCACTTGCAGACCCTGAAACTATATCCCAGGGGCCTAAGGCAGTAGCCTCGACCACAGCAAAAAACCCTATTCCCTCTGAAAGGGAATCCAGGTCCTTAGAGAGATGGGGGGAAAAAGTCTACACCTCTGCTACTCTCTCCGCTAGAGCTTTAAACTGTCAGTTTCACATGATCCAATACCAAGAGTTTATGCTTGATCAGTTAATTAAAAAGCTGTCCTCTGATGAATCTTTAGATAAGAAATATGTATTAGAAATGGTGAATAACATCCAACAGGTTAGTAACCATTCTTTAAAATGTGGCTATGATGCACTGGAGGCTTCATTTAGATCAGCCATGACTGGCACAGTGATAAGAAGGCATGCATGGTTGAAAGAACAGGTCTTGCCGGGTCATGTTAAAGCTAAGCTATTGGATGCTCCTATGGATAAGGCCAGTCTATTTGGGGAACCTGCCCAGCAGGTAATGAAGAAAATGGAAGAGAAGGCAAAATCTGTACAAACAGTTAAAGATTTCCTACAGGTTCAGCCCCAAGGTTTAGCAGGAACTGGCCTGCCAAAAATTGGTCCTTTCCTGACTCCACAAGATCCCAAAGGGGCAGGAACAGACGCTCTAGGGGCAGAAATCAATCCAGAGGAGGTGCCTACAGAGGACGACAGTGGCAAGGCAATAACCGAGGCACAGACGCAACCACTGCCACTGCAACAGGACAATCACAGTGACTTGGCTCTGACTCCGCCTACCAGGGAGCAAATAGCAGCACCATTAGGCGGAAAGTTAGCCTTATTCTCGAAAAATTGGCACTATATTACAAAAGACAAGTGGATTTTGCAAACCATAGACCAAGGCTACCGGTTCCACTTCCACACTTTACCAGTAAAAGAGGAATGCCAAACCTGCCCCAAATCAAAAATAGAAGCCCTGCACCAGACAGCAGAATTAATAAAGATGAGAGCTGTGGAAAGGGTACCAATAACAGAACAGGGCAAAGGATTCTACTCCAGACTCTTCCTAGTACCAAGAAAAGAAAAAACTGGAGACCTATTCTCGACCTGTCCATCTTAAACACATACATCATTGTCCCAAAATTCAAAATGCTGACCCTACAGCAACTTCTTCCCATGCTGGGCAAGGAGTGTTGGCTGGTAACTCTAGATCTCAAGGAGGCATACCTGCACGTCCCCATTCGACCAAATTGCAGAAGATACCTCAGATTTCTTGCAGGATCAGAGCATTATCAATTCTCAGCATTGCCCTTTGGCTTATCTACTGCCCAGAGTATTCACAAAATGCCTGGCATCAGTAATCGCTCACTGCAGAGTACAGGGAATCCAAATTTATCCATACCTGGACGACTGCCTGTTACAAGCGGACAACAAAAGCAAGCTGACAACAGATTTACAAAGGGTCATTTACTTGCTACAAGCCCTGGGATACACAGTCAATTTTCAAAAGTCAAGACTGATACCATCCCAGACAAGAACTTTCTTGGGCTGAATTGGACACAGTAAAACAGATGGCATTCCTAACTGCAGAAAAACAAAAGAACTCCCTCTTTACTTCTTGGCATTAACAAAGCAGAACAAACTAACAGCAAGAAAAGTTCTGCAGGCCTTGGGCTTCATGGCATCATGCATAATCTTGGTCCCACATGCCAGACTGCATATGAGAAAGTTACAGTGGTACCTAAAGAATTTATGGTCTCAACACAGGCACAGCTTAGAAACAGAAATACCACTAATCCCATGCTTAAAACAGGAGTTCCTATGGTGGGCTCGGGCATGCCAGTCAAACCCAGGCTTACCCTTCCACAACTTTCGAGCAAACCAAACCATCACAACGGATGCCTCAGACCTAGGATGGGGGCACACATGCTGGACAAATGTGTACAAGGACTGTGGACTCAGGACCAACTGCACCTGCACATAAACCAAAAGAAATGCTGGCAGTAAAACTGGCAATCCTAAAATTCAGACCATTCCTCAAAGAAGGCCATTTGATGATAAGGACAGACAACACCACAGTCATGTGGTACATCAACAAACAGGGAGGCACTCATTCTTACCCCTATGCAGAATGACTTTGGACCTTTGGAATCTGGCTCTCAGCTACAACATCCAGTTACAGGCAATATTTGTACCGGGAAAAGAGAACACCCTAGCAGACATTTTAAGCAGAACCACCTCGGATGCTCACGAATGGATGCTACACCCGGACATCTTCAAGGCCATCACAAAGAAATGGGGAAGGCCACAAATAGATCTATTCGCTTCCCCACAAAATCACCAGCTCAAAAAATTCTGCACAAGGACATTCCACCCACTTGCATGGAAGGTGGACTCTCTATCCTTCAGCTGGAAAGGCCCGACAGCATATGCATTCCCACCTCTTCCCTTGATGCACAAGGTACTACTGAAAATCAAAGAGGAACGTCCAAGGATAATTCTGATAGCTCCGAACTGGCCAAGACAACACTGGTACCCATTGCTGAGGAGCATGTCTCTGGAGAAAATGTGGTCAATACCCCTGATGCCTCTGATGTTAACTCAGAACAACTACAACATCATACATCCAAACCTAAAAACGTTGCAACTGACTGCCTGGAACATCACATAGCAGTAACTAACCCAGACCTTTCACAAAGGGTTAAAGACATTATCCTTGAAGCCCGCAGACCTTCAACAAGAAGGAACTATGCAGGAAAATGGAAAAGGTTCGTCATTTGGAGTACTGAAAGAGGAAAAGATGTGTCGAACATAGATATTGCTAACATTCTGGAGTACTTGGCAGAGCTTCTACATACAGGCCTGTCCTATTCCTCCATCAAGATACATGCATCAGCTATTTCAGCAGAATACAGCTTTGATCCTCCTGTCTTTTCACATTCTCTACTCAGGCAGTTTCTCAGAGGGATCAAGAATGTAAAACCTCCTAGGAAACCACCATTACCAGCATGGGACTTGAACTTTGTACTAGAAAAGTTGACACTCCCTCCGTTTGAACCAGCAGCAACAGCAGATCTACAACACCTGTCATGGAAAACTGCTTTCCTACTGGCTATTACTTCAGCAAGGAGGGTTTCGGAACTACAGGCCTTAATGGCAGTGCAACCCTTCCTAATCTTCCATCAAGATGGGGTGTCCATGAGAACTAATCCTACATTTATGCCTAAGGTGGTATCCAGAGTGTCTTTAAACCAGGCAATCCACCTACCTACCTTCTTTCCCAATCCACAAAACACAGGTGAAAGAATAATGCATACCTTGGATGTACACAGACAGTTACGCTGCTACCTGGACAGAACCAAAGGTAACAGAAAAACTGACCAGCTCTTTGTGGCCTATGCAACAGGAAGGGAAGGAAAAGCAATTTCCAAACAGACAATCTCCAAATGGATAGGAAATTGCATAAGATTCTGTTACTCCTACCATGGAAAACCAATTCCACAGAACATAAGACCTCATTCTACAAGGGCTACAGCCACTACCACAGCTTTCTTAAGAGGAGTGGCAACCAAGGACATTATTGAGGCGGCTACTTGGACCTCCGTGCATACATTTGCCAAGCATTATAATTTACCTCTATATTCTAGATCCCGAGCAGGGTTTGCCACTGCTGTACTGCAAGGGATCCTGACTACACCATAATTATTATTCCTCCTCCCTAGTTTGGCTATGGTATTCTACCCATTTGTTATGACTGCAGATGCATCCATGAAGGACATAGTACAGTTTTGTACCTACCATAAATGTAGATGTCCGAACTGGTTAGCATCTGCAGTCAGGATTACCCTCCCTCCTTCCCCTCTGCGGTACTCCTAGGGTATTTACCCTCCTAATAGCTAGCTGGGGGGGGGGTCTCTTATGGTGTATTTGTTTGTATATATGTACATACATGTTTATTTTTTGTGTTTGCCTTCTACTATTTTGGAAACATTGGCATTTATCCAAAATTTAGCTTTCCAAGAGGGCAATTGGCATCTGGGGCAAGAAACACTGAGGAAAATGGCGTCGGCTGATGCCTTTATACCCGAAGACCAGCAGAGATGACGTCGGGTGAAGTGCGACATCAGCCGAAGCCGGACCCAGACTTTGGAATCCGGCCGACCGAAGGGCTGCCTGATGACAGGACAACCCATTTGTTATGACTGCAGATGCTATCCAGTTCGGACATCTACATTTATGGTAGGTACAAAACTGTACTTTCTAGCACTTCGATCATGTAATATAGACCCGAGTTTAAGGAATTGCAATGGCAATTAAGACCCAGTGCTATTATATATCCAGGGTTAAATGAAACTTATTCTAGGAGTAGTATTTTTAAACTAAAGTATGCATTTGCGGACGTCAGCCCATACCTACCTCAGAACTTTTTTGCCACCTGTCTGACTGCCAGCTGTGGTCGTCGCTCACCAGAGAACTCATGTTTGTGCTTCGAATAAGTACCCCATTAGGGTTTTTTCTTTTTCATTTGGCTGCTGTGTTGTTTTTTTTTTTGTTGTGAGTACATGTCAGCTAGGAAGGGCAAGTGTCAGTGTGGAAGGCAAATTCCACATAAAGACTCTCACGAGCTTTCCTTATTTTGCTTAGGCCCAGACCATGATCACACATCCTGCGCCATCTGCGATGGGCTTTGTTCATAAAACCCTCCATAGCTTCCTAGCATCCCTTAGGTTATATTTGGAGAATCAGTGCCTTATGCACTTAGCTCGATATATGGAACTGACATTGAGCCCTTCAGAAGAGCCGCAATGCAAAAAGGCCAAAAAGCCTTGGCCTACAGCTGCTTTCTCTATTTCTGGCATCCTTCCTGAGACAGATGTGCACCCAGGGTCCACTGTGGAGTATGCAGAACCTCCTTCAATGGGTACCACTGTGGAAGCCATCAAGGAATCAGTAGGCACGTCCCAGAGGGATTCGCAGGCATCCGATTCGGGCACCAGGCGGAGCCATGGCTGGTTATCTATGAAGATGTTCCTGTGGATGTTGTGGAATGACAATCGGTGTCAGGCCCATCCTCCTTTCATCGCCTGACTCCTGAGGCTCCAAAGAAGAAGAAACTGAAAACTAAACATGTGTCTCCGGATCCTCAGGACCACGCTTCTGATCAAGCTCTGGACTGGCAGCCCTTTACCCAAGGCCTGTTTAATGCCTTCTTGGCCCTCCACCAGATGTCAGCCCCTTCTTTTCCTGCTCTGGTCCTTTCTCCCTCTACCCCATTGAGGAGGCCTGCAGAGGATGTTTCTTCTTCTGAGGAGGATTCATCAGGGGATGAATCCTTGGCCTACTCTACTCAAATTGCTTCTCCTCTGGGTTATGCCTCCCCAGAGGAAGAATCTAATGGCATGGATTTCCCTGGGGAGGATATATCCTTTGGAGAGACCATTGTGAAGATGAAGGACTTTAAGTGGGATTTCTGCCAGGTTTCTGAGATTCAGAAGAGGTACTATGACCTCCTACAGATGGAATTCCCTAATCCTTCAGCCATCCCTCCTGTCCTGACTGCCTTCTTGGATGCCTTCACTGCAGCTTCCAAGTGCCCAGACTCCCAGCCCCCAGTTTCCAAGCAGCAGATAAAGCTTCCATGTTTTTACCTTCCACCTCCCTGCTTCCCTCTGATGAGGAGAGCAAGGTAATGGAGAGACTGGGGGGAAAAGTGTATACTTCTGCAACCTTGGCCTTTAGAGCAATGAATTATCAGACTCACATGGCCAAATATTCCCTGGCTGTTATGGTGGATACAGATTCTCCCAGCAAAGCCAAGCTTTCCAGCATTCTTAACTCTTGCTTTCAGGTTACTAAGCACTCTATCAAATGTAGTTATGATGCAGTGGAGGCTTCAGCTAGGGCTGCAGCTACAGGATCACTCCTGAGAAAGGTATACATGGCTTAGACTACAACCCTTACTGGGTAATGTCAAAGCTATGCTCATGGACAGCCCTCTGGACAACAAGGCCTTATTTGGCAATGCAGCTGCAGAGCTATTTAAAGCTCTTCAGGAGAAGAGGAAGGAACTCCAGGATTTAAAACCTTTGTCTCTCCCCCTGTTCCCCGCTTCCAGAGAAACTATCCAGCCAGAGCCACCTTTGTTAGGAAGGTAACTAAATCTCTCCCACCCAAACGTAAGAGGGATCCTAGGAGACAGGCTCCTTCTAAGTCTGCTTCTTCCACACCCTCTCAGAAACAACCTTTTCAGGCCAAACCTGGTAGTCTGTGACTACCAGTGCCAAGCTACATCTAACCTCCCCTCCCCCTTTCTCTTTCCCTCCCCGATTGGAAACCGATAACCCAGGAGTTTTGGTTCCTCTCCATCATCAGCCAAGGTTACTTCATAGTATGGGAAACCCATCCTACCTTCAAGAGAATCCCACAACCCCCACAGGACCAATTGGAATTCTTTCCACTAGACCTCTCCTCTCTCCTTTCACAGAACACTATCCAGGAGGTGCCACCCTACCAAAAAGGAAAAGTATTTTATTCCAGGATGTTTCTGGTCCCAAGAAAGGATGGCCCTTGGTGGCCCATCCTAGACCTTTCCCATTTAAGCAACTTTCTAAAAGTCCCCACCTTTCGCATGCTGACTCTACCTAGTGTACTCCCTCTTATCCTTCCCCCAGCCTTCATGGTGTCATTGGACATAAACAATGCTTATCTTCACATCCCCATTCACCAGTGGTTCAGGGGTTTTCTTCACTTTTCTGTGGCTTCCTCTCATTTTCAGTTTTGTGCTTTGCTTTTGGTTTATCTATGGCACCGAGGGTATTCGCAAAATGTTTATCCCCTGTTATAGCAGACTGCAGGGCATACAGATATTTCCATGTTTGGATGACCTGCTCTTCTAGGCCCCATCTCCAGAAATACTCCTGGATCATGTCTTCCTGTGGTGCAGGATTCTAATAGGCACAATGATAGCTTGTTTACCCCCAGAAAAGATACTGTCTCTCACCTCCTATTTCCAAGACCTAATGCCACTTCAATCCGTGGCCGCCATGGAGTTCCTGCACCTTCTGTGGTTCATGGCCTCAACTATTCCAATGCTTTTCTTGGCCAGACTACACAAGGGAATTTTAATGGTTCCTGAGAACAATTTGGAAGCAACACTCTCACCCTGTGGAATTTGTTGACGCCCCTCCTACCCTGTTTGACAAAGGAGTTAGAGTGGTGGATTTTCCAGGTTTCCAGAAAGCCAGGCCTTACCCCTTCAACCTATTCCACCCACCAAGGATCTGTACGCAGATGTATCCGACACAGGATGGTGTGCATCTCTGGAAAACTGGAAGGTCAGGGATGTGTGGTCCCCTCCTCAGACAAAAGAACACATCAACATAAAAGAAATGAAAGCTGTGATCTTTGCCCTCAAAATCTTCAAGTCCAGGATTTCACCAGGGGTTCTAAGGTGGTTGACAGACAATACCGCAGTCCTCTGGTACATCAACAAACAGGGGAGGACAGAGTCCTATATCCTGTACAGACTGGCATTATACACCTGGGAGATAGTCCAGCAGAGTCAGATTTCCCACCAGGCTGTTTACATTCCCTCAGCTCAGAATGTAATGGCAGACTCTCTAAGCAGGGTCAGTGACTCATTTCCACAAGTGGATGTTGAACAGTGATGTGTTTCTGGACCTTGTCCATCAAAGGGGTACCCCTCAGATAGATCTTTTTGCCTCCCCCATGAACAGACAGCTTCCCAAGTATTGTGCCAGGACTCCACATCCATGGAAGGGGATGTTTCTGTTTGCATCCCCCCCCCCTCCCACTCATCCAGAAGGTTCTGCTGAAAATTCAGCAGGAACAACCAGAATTCTTACTGGTTGACCCCCTTTTGGCCAAGGCAATATTGGTTC
Source organism: Protopterus annectens (assembly GCF_019279795.1). Taxonomy (NCBI): domain Eukaryota; kingdom Metazoa; phylum Chordata; order Ceratodontiformes; family Protopteridae; genus Protopterus; species Protopterus annectens. The sequence continues at coordinate 550,815,701 of NC_056745.1, read as the reverse complement.
CTCCTTCTCATACATTTAGCCAAGAGCAATCACCACATGTTTCCCCATACGATGGACATACTCACACAGGATAAGGGAATTCAGTGCATCCACAAATGCAGATCCACAAATGCAGACCCTAAACTTGACTCTGTGGGTGATAGGGCTTTAATTCCCTTTAGACACCTTTACTCTGAGGATGTGCTACAAGTTCTGCAGAAGGGCAGAAAACCCACTACTAGGAAATCCTAGCTCTCCAAATGGAAGGGTTTTCCATCTGGTGTCTCAAAAAGTAGTTACAACCACTGTCTGTAGAGATGCCAGTGGTTTTGTCTTACTTGTGTGAATTAATGAAGAGTGGCTTGTCATATTCCTCAGTCAAGATGCATCTTTCTGCCATCTCTGCTTGTTTACCTCTGTCTCCTCCCTTGGCTTCCAGGTTGGAAGTCAAGCTGTTCCTAAAAGGCATCCTTCACATTAGACCACCAAGGAAACCAGTGCCTCCTCATTTGGATCTCAATTTTGTCCTGGAAAAACTTACCCTAGCCCCCTTCGAATCAGCAATGTCATCTTCCCTGCAACAGTGCACATTGAAGACTGTTCTGCTAGTGGCTGTTCTCCCTGCCAGAGGGGTTTCTGAGTTGCAAGCCCTTATGGCCTCTTCTGTCTTCACTGTCTTTCATAGGGACAGGGTTTCTCTTTGGACTAACCCATCCTTCATGCCCAAGGTGGTTAATGAGTTATACCTGAATCAGGATGTCAGTCTTCCTTCCTATCACCCCAATCTTCCAGTGAGAGGATTCTGTACACCTTGGATGTTCATAGACAACTCGGATACTACTTGTGCAAAATTAAGTTCATCCATAAGTCTGAGACTGTTTTTTCGCCATCACCCAAGGGCCCTGGGCCAACCTGTTTCCAAGCAAATTATTCCCTCATGGATTCCTAAAACCATTTCTTTGTTACTCAGTCAATGGAAATGATTAGTCTTCTCCTATAAGGGCTCACTGTATTAAGGCAGTGCTCTCTTTTGGGGCTTTCTTTAAAGGATTGGATACAGCCTCAATCCTGGAGGCAGCAACCTAGTCCTCTCTTCATACTTTCACCAAGCACTATAAATTGGATGTCATTTACAGGTCCAGAGTGGGATTTGCCAGAGCTATTCTCCATGGGTTTGTGGAAAATGTTTCTGCTACTCCTACCAATTCCTCCTCTGCATGAGCTTTGGCATTCTCCCTCATGTTATGAATGCTGCAGTATATGAATAGAAGGACATAGAATAGTTGTGTAAAATCTTACCATAACCATAGGTGTCCTTCTCTTCTAATAGCTGTTATCTCTGCCAGAAGGGTTTCTGAGCTGCAAGCCCTTATTGCCTTTTCTCCCTTCACTGTCTTTCATAGGGACATGGTTTCTCTTTGGACTAACCCATTCTTCATTCCCAAAGTGGTTAATGAGTTATCCCTGAATCAGGCTGTCAATCTTCTTTCCTTCTTCCCATCACCCCAATCCTCCAGTGAGAGGATTCTGTACACCTTGGGCGTTCATACATAACTCAGATACTACTTATGGAAAAATAAGCTCATCTGTAAGTCTGAGATTGTTTTTCTGCTACCACCCAAGGGCCCTGGGCCAACCTGTTTCCAAGCAAACCATTTCCTCATGACACTGTAGTACAGTTTAAGGGTTGTACTTCACTCCTGAGTGTTTTGTCAGATGAGATGTTAAACTGTGGCCCCATCTGCCTGAGTTGGTAGATCCCACAGTCAAAAAAGAGCAGGCAGACTGGGATATCCCCTAAAAAAGGCCATTATCTTTCCTGTGTATGCACCATGTGGTATATCAGGCAATGAGCATCTTTCAGCACTCATTATTTCTGTTAACAGCTATGGGTTTTACTGGCTCAGGTTGCAAGCCCAAGGCCCTACCGTCCTCAGAGGGTGCACCACACACATTCACGCACACACACGCACACACCTAGGCCCAGTTTAGTGTGTCCAATCCACCTACTGCGTGTCTTTGTAATGTTGGACGAAACGGGAGCACCCGGCAGAAACCCATGCGAATGCAGGGGAGGACATGCAGACTCAGCACAGAAGGAACCCCAGCCGTGAATCGAACCGGAGAACCTCTTGCTGTGAGGTGACAACACTAACTGCCACACCACTGCACCACCAAAAACAGGCCATTGGCCTAGTGGAACTGTCCTGTTCAACAAAATGCATGTAAACAAGGTATGGAAAAGATAATATAGTGGCATAATAAGTGAAATAAAATGAATAATTGTTTGAAAAATAAAGAAAACGTAAAGGAAGTGCTATACAGACAAAAAGAAAAAAAGAGGAAAAGTCACTTTTCTAGGGAAGGAAGTTAAAATAAGAAAAGGTATAGATGACTGCAGTATTAGACTAATAAGGTATTGTATAGTATAAAAAGGAAGAAATTATGAAAATAGCTGAAAACTGTAAGTAGAATGTTTGAAAAAGTAGTAGGAGGAAGAGATAATTGAAGATAAAAAATATCTGGAAATTTTAAGAAACGTTAAGAATAAAAATAAAATAAAGAATGGGAGGAAACTGGAAAGGAAGGAAGTGAGGAATTAGCAACAGGACTGGATGTACTGAATATTATGAAGGAATGAGTGAAAGTGAAACAAGTGTTTTGGTTAAATATTTATGTGGAAAAAGATTAAATAAAATATATTTTACTAGGAAAAAAGATTATAATTTGTTCTGAAATAATGCAAAGAAGGATACAGAGTGGATTTGGTGAAATTCTAGAGGATGGGAGTTTTAGTGTAGAAGGAGGAGAAGTAAAATAAATTTGAATAATGGTAAAAGAAATGGTGGATATGATACGATTTTGAAAGAAAACAAAGAGGCAAGATTAATAACATGATTTTGCAAAATCATTTGACAGAGTGAGCCATAAAACAATGTGGAAGATGTTATAGGCATGTTAAGACTGGGGAAAACAGTGAATGTGATATGAATGTATTCTGAAAAGTCCTGGGTGATTGCTATGGTAAATGGATGGGAAGAAAAATAAGAATTAATAGTGGAGTTAAACAGTTACGTTCAGTGAGAATCTTTTGTGTTGGTGATGAATGCAGTAATACAAACATGCATTTGTGTCTAGATTAAAGCAACATGGAAGATGGAGAAAGGCACTCCATAGGTGTTTGTCATGTGTAGATGATTTGGTTCTTGTAGCTATAAACAAAGTTGTCAAAACATCTGGATTACAGAAAATTAATTGTATATGTTATACCAAGAAAGAAAGAAATGTATTTGGAGGGATCTGAAGATTAGGAAAGTAAATAAGACAAGGGAGAGAAATAATGAAAGAAATTAAGAAGCTATTGGTTTGAGGGAAGAAGGTAGTATGTAGCACTTAAGGTATGTATGTATGTATGTATATATATATATATATATAGATATATATATATATATATATATATATATGTATATATATATATAGATATATAGATGTTAATTACTTAGTGGGAAAACTAGCACACCTTAGGAGTTGTATATTTTTCAGCAAAGATGAAAAAAGAACCATTAGATCTATCTAATCCTAACCCTACCCACCAGCCAAGTATCACCACATTCACTTTCGACTTCAAACGTGCACCCATATCTTGTATAAAACTGCTCTTAAACTCAAACCATGATCTACTTTAGCTGATGACCTTCCTTATAAGTACCTTAAAATAGCAGCTGATAAGATTGCCTACCTATCAATCCTTGTATATAGATCAGTCTAGAAATCCCAAGTTCCCTGTCTCTGAAAAAGGTCACACATTATCCCTGTGTGCAAATGATGGAATTCAACAGACATTACTAACTTTAGACCTATAGCAGTCTTATCCCACCTCACCTTGTATTCAAAAATAATTTATAAACTATCTCCTGCAGGAAGAACAACTATCCCCCAACACAACATGCCTTCTGTTCTTTATGTAGTACTAATACTGCATTTTTCACCTATTTAGATACTGTCAGCAAAGCTTGGGATAATGGCAAACTAGTATCCTTATTTGTAGACTTATCTAAATCCTTCAGCACAGTTTGTCACAGTAAATTTCTGCTTTAAATATCCTCATTAGTTCTCTCTCAGCCCACCCTTTTGTGGTTCAAAAACTTCCTGTCTAATACGTATCAGTCAGTAAAATGGCACTCCACCCTCTCTCCATACATTCCAGTCCCCACGGTTAATCCCTTCTATCCTGTTTCTATCCCTAGTCCCCTCCTCTTTAACATTCTTACCAACGCCCTCCACACATTCATACAACAAGCCTCCCTAATATTGTACTCTGATAACTCCACACTTATTTGCACATTTGACAACATGGCACACCTAAAACAATTTACTCAGGAAGCTTTAACAGCAGCTGAAACATTGCTTTTTAACTCACAGCTCATGCTCAACAGTAAAAAAAATAAAAAAATTACTACTTTTCCCCCAAATCCCTGTCTCATGAAAAAAACAACCACTTAAGTCACTTCTCACAGAAAATTATTAGGGACAATATTGGATGATAATCTTAAATTCGACCTGCATATACATAATTGCATAAGAAGAACTCATCAAAAACTAGGGATGCTTTATAAAGCCAAAAACATTCTGACTGAAACAATTAAAGCTATACTTGCCACTACTTATCTCCTCCCCACAATTCTTTATGGTGTTGTCATCCTTACTAACCTTGAGGCATCAAAAATCAAAACTTGAACAATTGCTGTAGCAAAGTTACTAAATTTGCAGGAAATACCCTTTTCAGAACCCACCACTACATAGCACTAAAATGCCTAAATTGGTTGGACCTACCCCGTCAACTAACATATATACAGCAACTTACCACCTATAAAATTATCTAGAATTCATCCGCTTGTCAGCACTAAATAACATTAAACAACTATTTTCCTACATGGTCATTAAGACCCAATGACCAAAAACTCCTATCTGTCCGCAAACCTAACAAATCTGCTGGGCATTGTCTGTACTCCTACCATGTTGCTGAGATCTGGAACTCCTTATCTGTATCCATCAAGTCACTACTCTCCATCCCATACTTCAAAAAAGACTTCCTAGCCAAAAGCTGGCTCATTTCTTGCTCAGCACCAAAGTAAACTACATCCCTAAATGTGAACAAGTACTTTACATCTCCTTACACCGTCTTCTTTACTCAGGCCCTTATTTCTTTCCCCACCTTTTTCTCTAAATATACCATAAGCATGCTTTTCACTCGCATCTTATTGCAGTAGCTATTTTTATTATAGTATCTCACAGTTAATTTTTCTGTAAACTGACTAAAATTTCTGTAACCATTACATCGTCATATAACTTGTATCTATTCATAATCAGTGTTTTCATATTATGTCTAATTTGGTATTATTATTTAAACTGTACTTGTTTTTTTGTATTAAGACTGTAAAATTATTCTTAAAATGTTTTGTAATATTTTAGAGCTTTTCCCTCCATGCCTTTGCAGAAAATCTGCTCCTACCTAGTCAGACTTTCCCAGTAAATAAGTAAATAATATAGGTATTTTTCAGTTTTATTTGTAGGTGACAAGACTGAACCCAATTACAACAGTAGTGATGTATAAGAAGGCGGAGATTAAATTAAAAGGCAACTGTAGTATATTTAGCAACTATACATCTGTTTTGGGTAATAAGAAATGTATGACAGAGAGAAAATGTCATACATTAAATATGAATAAGTATGGAAAAAATGAAGGAGGAAGAAGCAGTAAGCAGGAAATGACCACTTTTTCATATTCTTTCCTTTTTAAGTTATGGAAATTTAAAATATAATTAAACTGATGGAAAAAGAAATAAAAAGTGTAATACAGTCATGGAAAAATAAAGGAAGAGGTAAAGAATCCGGTAAAAATTTGAAGGGAAAGATTCAATATGTTTTATATCTGGGAGATTCTATGGAGAGTTTTGGTGGCTATATTACCAGTAAAATGCCATATGAAATACAAGCTTAATACAGGAAAAAAGTAATGAGGAATAAACAATAAAACGTTGTTTTTGAGTGTAAAAGAATGAAATGTTTTGGCAGAAGTTTTAAAAGGAATATAAATATGAAGGATTCAGAAATATACATATGGATATGATATTACATGGAAACTATGAGAAAGGAAGGAAATGTGAAATTGACAAATGGGACAAATATTTTTTGTAGCAATATGGTTTTTCTGGTCTAATTTCTCCAAGTCTTTTGGGTTTCTAATACCATGATAGGAATGAACCCCATTCCTAAGTCAAAGTATGATTAAAGTTAATGAAATTAGTATTGTTTCACTCTTTGATGTCAGCCAAAAGTGCTCTTCGCAGTACCTGCAATGTGCCCAGAACTGACTCCTGCAATTCATATAGAGTTACATATATTGGTAGCATATCTAAATAAGACTGTTTTTATGAGACCCATTGCTCCTTTTACTATTTGAAGTGTCTGGGTATCCCTCTTCCACATTGCCCTTGTTTCTGCCTGCAAACCCTGGTATTTTATGATTTTCTCTCTCTCTCTGTCAGACACTGTAATCAATGGGTTTTGCAATTTCAGCAATCAATGCTACTTTTGTCTTCTTTTCATGGATTACTATATCTGTTTTTCTCGCATCCATTTTTTGAACTGTTGGTAATGGGTGATCCTATGGGATACAAACTTCATCATTCTCTGTAATGCTTTGTGGCTCATGTTTCCAATGCTTCTCAGATATTTTGAAATTGTAATGTTTGCACTATCCTCAATACAACAGTCTTGCTACATTATTATATATTTCGGCATACAGGCCCTCTGCCATTAGTGTATCACACCCAGCAACAAGATGTGCGACTGTTTTCCAGTTCTGTTTTACAGAACCTGCACTTGTGTGTTTCTCCCACATGCTCAATAGATTTTGTAAACTAACTTGCATGTAGTGCACTGTCCTGGGCCGCCAATATTAACCTTATACCTTTTGGTTTAAATTCACCTCTCCTTAACAGTTCCTGTGTCACATCTTCATCAACATGAGGTTGTTCCAGGAGTTTTCTGTATTTGCAACTATATTTGTCTCTCCCGCATTTCTTGCCTTCTCATCTGATCCTTCTCCTTATATTCTTTCTTTTGTTTTTGACACATTCAGTTGCTGTATGATTTTTGTCTACGCCTGGTTTTGTTTCCATTCCTGCTTGACACTGATATACGTCTGCTAAACTAAGCCGGGAATTAATCTTAGACTTGTTCTCTTCATGTTTCAAAACTTTCATTATGTTAGGATCTGATGAGGTCAACAGATATGTATGCAGTCCTATGATTGCAAATCTATACATGTAATCAGTTTTGAGGAAGTCCACACCTCCTACAAAATAAGGAGTATGTAATCATTGTATTCACTGATTTTTTATATGTATCATTTGATAAGCATGAAGCATTTTTCTTATTTTTCTGTCCAATTGATCCAGTACCTCCTGAGGCTAGTCGATCATTAGAAAACTTTAGGCTAGAACAGGAACAGCAAATTGGTTTATAGCTTGGACTGTTCTAGATGCCAGGGCTGTTTTCAGTATTAATTTTAGTCTTCTAAAATATCCTTTACTGAGTTTTGTTCAGGATTTATTGTCCGTCCTTCATCATTTCCCAAATATTTATACAATTCCTCCTGCTCAAGTTTCTTTATATCTCATTCCTGTCCCAGACTGATAAGTATTGCTTTTGCATTCTTATATCATCTGAGAAAGTTCTGACCACTTCAGTTGTGCTATCAGCTCCTCATACGATGAACTATACAGTTTTAAATCATCTATAAAAAGAAGATGAGAAGTCGTTGCACTCTATTATATTCTGGGAGCCAAATTGTAACCATTACATAATCTTTTATGTAGACCACTTAATGGGTTAAGGTCAAGGCAAAAGAGCAATGGTGACAGAGCCACCCTGGAATATCCGCCTTTGGATTGTTATCTCTGAGAAATAATTTGTCCTTTGTCATGGCTTAACTGCAAATTAGTTTGCCACTGTTTCATGGTCACTGTAATGTAATTGATCAGTATAGGTTGTATCCTATATATGTAACCACTAGTTTATCCATGACTGTGTGATGCAAATGATCCTTTGTTCCATATGACTTCTTTTGTTACCCTTTTGTTCTATTGCCATGACTGAGTTTTCTTCTAAATGACTATAAATTCTGTTGACTTCAATTCCAGTATATAGTTGATACATCGTTGGTAGGCATGTTATTAGTCAATAGTTTTTAGGATAACTTGTCGATTCACTATTAAGAGAGAGTATTGTTCTTCCTGTTAACCAGGTTGGTGTCTGTTTGAGATGTCTATATAAGTAGTTCTTACTCGGGGCTAAATCTTCATGTAAAGATGTTAATGCAGTTAGCCAGAGGTTAGGTACTGCATCTGGGCCCAGGGTTTTCCAGTTAGGAGCTTTTCTTAGTTTATATTTCAATTTCTCTGACCGTTACTTCATCCAATTTCATATGCTGTACATTTGAACTTCTTACTGTTTCTTTTACTTCTGTCCATTCATAGATATTTCTCAAAAATGCATCTATTCCTTCTTTTTTATGGTGTTTCTATATTTGCTTTATTTTCCAGTTCTCTATAAAACTTTTTGGGGTCATCACTGAATTGCTTATTTTGTACTTTTCTTTTATATTTATCTGCATTTCTTCTAAGTTTTTGTGTCTGTCCCTGATAGCTTTAGTTTATTATTTGTGGCAGTGTATAATAGATCCTGTTCTTTTCTAATTCTGCCCATTGCTTTTATCCTATCTTTTTAAGTATTTTTGTTGAACTGTTTCCTCTTCTGTACTCTTGTAATAGTGGCATTTCTTGTCTTAATTTCTTTATAGTTTTTTCTGTTGGATACTTCCATGATGGCATTTGATTTCTTCCCTTTCTTTCCCTTATTGCCCATATTTTTGTGGAAGACTTTATCTGTTATTAATTTAGCTGCACAGTGATATAGCCTATTTACGTCTGTTATGTCGCACAGATTTCTGTAATAGTCTTGATTACTGTATTCATTTGTTTTATTAGACTTGTAACACTTTCAGTTTTATTGATGTTCTGTAATCTATTTCTTTCATCGATCTTAAAATTGAAAAGGGAAGAGATCATCCATCTCTGTTAAATCAAGTAACTCTTCCCTTTAATAATTTTCTTCTAAACTGAGGGCACATTCTTTGTTCTCGTTTTCCTACTGGCATTCTACAGAAAGCTCCAGAACATCTTCGTGTGACATGTTATTTTCAGCTGTATCCTACATTACCCGCTGCTTTTTCATATGGGAATTCACTGACCTGTCACTCCACAACACTGATTCCAGAGTTACCACAGTTTCTTGTTCTTTCTTTGCTGTGCAACTCCAAGTGAACATTTGTACTGGTTTCCGACGGAAGGCACCTGAGTATCTTCATGTGACAACTGATCAGATGCTTCCTAACACTAAGTCCTTCATTTCGCAGTTTCATAGGTGTGTACTAGGTTAATGGCCCTGGAGCCTATATAAGCCTAGCCCAAGAAGATTCCCTAACATCATGTCACCCAAAGTTAGTTCCCAGTGCCCCTGTCAAGCAAGGTCACTGAAGTGATCCCCGGGATGAATTTCCTATTGCCCATCCACTCATCAAGATTTCTCTTAAAGAGGGCCAGTAAAGTGCTCTGCCTGATGTGAATGGGAGGTTTGTTCCAGAGTATGGGAAGTCTCTGGATTAGAAACCTGTCCCTCCAGCATGTTCTGTTTATTGTGGTAATGAGGTTAAGGTCCCTGGAGCGTGTGGCACAAAGGAATTGGGATTTCTTTAGGTGTAGCATATCTAGCAGCTCTGGATCAAACGTGGTTTTGTAGGTCAAGCAGTGATCTCCTCTAAGTAGGTGATAAGAGAGTATAGCTGGAGTTGTTTGAGTCTGTCCGTATATGGCACGTGTCTAAGGCCTAAGATGAGGTATTTTTGTGGCCTTTCCAGTTGTAGGTGTGTAGTGAGGTACATACCAAATGGGGCATTGTATTCTATAATAGATCTAATGAGGGACAAGTAGAGAGGGATTATGACCTCTTTCTTCCTGGATGAGAAACCTTTTGTAATGAGATGTGCCACATAGAAGGACTTTCTGACTACAGTGGCAATGTGGTTATCAAAGGAGAAGTTGCTGTCAACCTGTCTTCCCAGGTCCCTTATCGCGCCTTCTGTGTTTAGTGGACTACCGCCTATGTGGTAGTTCATGGGCACCGAATTTTTCCCAAATGGAATGACAATGCACTTTTTGGCATTGAGCTTAAGGCCATGGTTCTGGCACCAGTCATTGGTGTCAGTGAGGCCTTTTTGTAGAACATCCATCACATCTACATCAGTTGGAGAATCAACAATGGCTCCCAGTTTGCAATCATCTGCGAACTTGGTCAGCCAGAGTCCCTTTGTGTTGGCTTGAACTTCAAGGGAAGTAATGCCAAACAGGAAAGGACCTAGGACCGATCTCTGTGGGACACCACTTGTAAATGGTCGGTAGTCAGATTTGGAGTCCACTACTTTCACAGTGTGGGTTCTATCAGTCTGCCAGTTGGCAACCCATCTTATTACTTAGGGGTTTATGCCTAGTTTAGTGAGTCTATCTATGATTCCTGAGTGAGGGATGGTGTCGAAGGCCTTGGCCAGATCTAGATAGGCTGTGTGAACTACCTTGCCCTCAGCCACAGCTCTAGTGACAGACTCGAAGAAGTCTATCAGGTTGAGCAGGCATGATCTACCTTTCACAGACCCATAGTGTATGGGGTCCAGAGTTTGGAGAATCCCTATGTCCTTATTTATAAGGTCCATGATGATGCGCGCCTTAGCCTTATATATTCAGACTCATCAGGCTAATGGGCAGTAGTTCCCAGGGTCTGTAGTCGCTCCCCCTTTGTGGAGTGGGATGACCGTAGCAGTGCACCATTCGGTAGGAACAAAGCCTGAAATGAGGCTGTGATTGAACAGGGTACTCTGGGTGTGGTGCCAGTTCACTTTGTAATTCATATAGAACACAACCATGGATATTATCAGGTCCCATTAAAGCTGTATTCTTGGCTTTGGACATGGCAGTTTTTACCTTTGTAGCGTGGTAATAGGGACTTGGCATTCCTCAGGTATTGTGGTAGGCCCTTTGTGGGGTGAAAAGGGGGTAAAGTTCGCAATGAACCTGTCAGCCAATATGTTGGAAATATCACTTGTTTCTGTATATGTATTGCCATTGTGCTGTAACTCGGAGCAGATCTGAGTACTGCCATGTAGATTCTTGACATAACTATAGAATGCCTTGTGGTTGTCTTTAGAATCTGCAGCAATTTTGTTTTCATAGCTAACTTTAGAGGATTTGATGATGGATCTCAGTTTTTTGCTGCGGCTAACAAAGGAGATTTTCCAGTCTTGGGACTTCACCCTTTTCTGCAACAGTTTTTTCCCCTCTGTTGTAGTTTGTTTATGGTGGGGGACCACCAGATTGGCTTCCTTTTTTTTGAGGAGACCATCTTGGTTCTGTTTGGTATGGCCCATTCCATGCACTTCTGTATGTGCTCATTCGGTGCATTGGTGTATGATTCGGCAGTCATGCACCTATTTTCCATTTGCATGGGTGTTGTGGAGTTATCCACCTCTGTATTTAGAAGTCCAAAATTGGCTTTGGAGAAGTTTTTTAACTGTGGTTTCCTTTGGGGGGGGGGGGGTGAGGGTGGGATGTGGATATCCATTGTGATTAGCTTGTGGCCAGATCTGACCAGGGAGGAGTTGATTACTGGTGCAGAGCAACGGTACCCATGTTAGTAATGACCAGGTTAGGGATGTTTTTACCCCTGGTGGGGGTAAGAATGAGTTGGTCCAGAGCACTGGAATTCATGAATTCCAGAAAACATTGAGCAAGTATGTTGGTACATGAGTAATTTTCCTAGTTGATGGAGAGGTAGTTAAAGTCTCCCAGTATAAGGGTATTGAGTTTTAACCTAATATTTTCCAGTGTATTTAGGAATATGAAGTGGGAGTCTTGAGACATGGTGGGGGGATCTATAGCAGGCTACAACCTGGATTGTAGTTTTACCCAGTGTTAGTTGTACCTGAAGTATCTCTGATGCGTTATGTTGGGTTACTAGTCTGGAGGTGTGCATATCCTTTATGAATGTGGAGACACCACCGCCTTTAGTGCTTCCGTCTAGGTTTAGGGGCCGAAAGGTGTGGTATGAATTATAGCCTGGTAGTGCTGGGGTGCTCTCCGGAGCCTTGAACCAGGTCTCTGTCACTGCACAGATGTCTATGTTCTCCATTTTAAGGAGTGCTTTGAGTGAGTGCATTTTGAGATTTAGACTTCTAGTGTTGAGTAGTATAACCCTCAGATTTTGTTTGCTTGTAGCTGTTATGGCGGTAATTTTGTCTGTAGGACATTGCCTAAAAAAGGCATTATAGGGGTGGCAAGAGTCTTGGCCAGTGTCCGGAATCCCTGGGGTGACAGATCCAGGCCATGGTCTGTCGATCATGTCATCCCAGGCAGACAGATACTTTATCCCCTTAGAATGACACCAGAAACTTAGACAATTGAAGTCAATCATTTTCTGGTTGTACTGTGGTATCATTCTGGGTGATGGTATGATGCTACTCAGAGCTAGGGTTATACCTGCCTGGGCTACAAGATCAGAGAGCTCCTCTATGTCTCTTCATGTAGTTCAGGGAGGTACGTCTCAGGTCATTCACATCAACATGGACAATGGCAGAGTCATATTTGTACCTGTTGTGGAGTGATTTAAGTGTGCAAAAAGGGAAAAAGGGGTTGAGGTATGGTGGCTTATGTGGTGGATCCTGGCACCTGACAGGCAGGTGACCGTAACTTTCTCCTTATTCAACTTAGTGGGTGGGACATCAGCGTGCCTTACTATTGAGTCACCTATGACTAGTGTATTGGGTAAGTTGTTTTGCCTTATGGGTTTGGTTGAGTGGCACACTGTTTGTGAGCTTATGTGTCTCATGGTTTGGGCTGGAATGTGGTGGTTGTTTGCGTTTCTGCCTCGGGGGTCTCTTTTGTTTGGGCAGATTTTTATTGAGATCCTCCGTGAAAGTAGGTGTGTGTTTTGTGTTACTATGTGAGGGTTGTGGTGTAAGAGAAGAGGGTTGTCTGTGTACATGAGGCAGTTGCTACATTGCCTCAGGATTGCCCAAGTTCACCAGGTTGACAGGAGAATGCACAGGGAACTGACCTTTAGACTTCAGTTTCTATTTCTTTAACTTCTTCATTGCTAATCCTCTTTTCCCCTTTTATTTTCTTATTTTGTATATTGAAAATGCAAATCCAGATGACTTTGCTGGTATTTATCTTCAAATATCTTTGGAACTGTTTTTTTGTGTTGATTAGTTTTGCTTTTTCCTTTGCATAAATCCATCTATCCTTCCTCAACCCCTTTTTCCCTTTTTGCACATAGGGTCAGGGTGTCACTTCAACAGTGACAGTCAGCTTGAGCGAAGGTTTACACCACCGGGTGGCTAGCCTTGCTGCAGTAGTTCCACTACCACTCACTCACACACTCACACACACACACACACACACACACACACACACACACACACACACACACACACACACACACACACACACACACACACGTGACCGTGGAGAGGACATGCAGACTCCGCTCAGAAGGCACGCCAACCGGGAATCAAACCGGAGAACCTCTTGCTGTGAGGCGACAATGCTAAGCGCTGCACTAAATTGTACCATATTAAGTCTTTTTCTTTCCCAGGTCTATATTTCTTCCAAAGATGTCTCCCACTCCACCTGTTTGCCCTTACTTTGTGGACTCATTGATTCATCATACTGTGATATAACCTCTGTTAGACTTTCTACGTTAAATCCTTCACTTTATAAGGTATTCCATAACTTCAGCTTCTATTTGTTTAACTTCTTCTTTACTAATCTTTTGTTCTGCATTCCCTCTTTAAAATCATATTTTTTGTATTGTGAAATGTTTCATATCTGGGTGCTTTTGCTTGTATTTCTTTTCAAAAGGAATAACAATTCAGGTAAGAGCAGAGGTGAGGTGCTTTGCATCTGTTTGAATAATGGCTGGTGTACCAACACAAAGATTGTAGACAGCTATTGCTGCCCTGATTTGAAATATATGACAATCAAATGCAGGCCCTTTTATTTACCTCTGGAGTTTACTGCTGTTATAGTTACAGCCTTTAACATTCCACCAGATGCTAATGCTAGCACAGCTCTAGGTCACCTGTTTGATATCAAAACATCTATCCTGAAGCTGTTCATATCGTAGCTGGTGATTTCAATCAGAGAGACTTAGTCAGTTCTCGCCAAATTTCATCAAAACATCAAATGTGCAACCAGGGAGAAAAATACACTAGACAAGGCCTACTCAAATATTAAGGATGGCTGTAGTGCAAAACAGCTGCTTCATCTAGGTCAGTCAGACCATTTGTACATACTCTTGACTCCGGCATACACTCCTTTTTGGAGAAAAGACCAGATTACTACAAAGATGGTTAAAATATGGCCGGAAGGTGCACTCTTGCAGCTACAAGATTGCTTTGAAAGAAGTAACTGGAACATTTTCGAGGCTCAGGATCTGGAAGAGTACACATCAATGGTTCTTTGCTACATAAAAACCTGTGTTGACAATGTCACTGTCAGCAAGCACATTCTTGTGTACCCTAATCAGAAGCACTAGAAGGTCAGATCTCTTCTCAAGCAATGCAATACAGCCTTTGGGTATGACAACAGAGTCCTTCACAGTGTGGCTAGGGCCAACATAAAGAGAGCCATCAGAGAGGGTAAAGCATCCTATAAAAGGAAGATAGAAGACCACTTTACCAACAAGGACCCATGACGACTATGGCAAGGTATTCAGCGCATTGCCAACCATAAAACCAATAACCATACGGCTGTTGATGGCAGAGGAACTTAATTATTTCTTTGCCCGTCTTGAGGTGGAAACAGCAGAGATGGTCACACCAAAGCCACGGCATTCTCACATCATCTATACTGACTTCCTACAACCATACCTTCACAGTACAAGAGCATGATGTAAGATGTGTGCTTAAACCTGTTAATCCAAGAAAGGCTGCTGGCCCTGATGGAGTGACGGTATGGGTGCTTAAAGAATGCATGGACCAACTCTGTGGGGTCTTCACAAAGCTCTTCAACCTGTCTCTAAGTCCACTATTCCATCTTGTCTGAAGTCAACTACAATCATCCCACTGCCAAAGAAACTTGTCCTCAGTAGTCTCAGTGACTACCATCCAGTGGCACTAACTTCAGTCATCACGAAGTGTTTTGAAAAGCTGGTTCTGCGACACATCAAGGGCAGTCTACCATCTACAGACAGTGCCAACTCTACTGCCTTACACACTGCACTTTGCCATCTTGAGCAGCAGGGAAGCTATGTGAGGATGCTCTTTGGAGACTTTGGTTCAGCCTTTAACACAGTTATACTGGATAGACTGGTCAATAAACTCGCTGACCTAGGACTTTCAGAATCTACGTGCTGTTGGATTAAAGACTTTTTGACTAATCGTCCTCAGATGGTTAGAACAGGCCCACACCTCTCCTCCACTCTCAGCCTAAACACTGGTGTTATACAAGGCTGTGTGCAGACCTCCCATCTGTATAATCTTTACACCCACAACTGTGTCCCCTCTCATTCTAATACCCATCATTAAGTTTGTGGATGACACCACGGTGGTTGAGCTTATTTCAATAGGAAACGACTCAGCATATAGAGATGAAGCTCAAGGACTGGATGCATGGTTTACGGAGAACAAACTTACCCTGTACACTGCCAAAACAAAAAAAAACTCATAATAGATTTCTGGAGGCACAATGCAGATTGAAAACCAATATCTGACAATAGAAGCTGTGTAGAAAAGCTTCCTGGCATCAGGTTTTTAGGTGTACATGTGGCAGAAGATCTGTCTTGGTCGATAAAATATCACAGAGGCAGTCAAGAAGGTACAGCAGAGACTTAAAGGACAACTACGTGCTTCTTTGCTTGTTTCCTCATTTACAAAATGCTTTTCTTCCCTATCTTATGATGGTACCACTGAAGAAAGGTCAGTCTGCTGCAGTAAATCCTGATTTTAAATGTTTCTTTCACCCCCATTGTTACAGCTCCGGTACAGTAAGCCATCTTTCATCTTATTACAATCTTGCAGAGCTGTTGAAAGTGAAGGGCACTGGAACGGCTTACTAATAACGCCCTTCACTATTTTCCACTCTTTCCTCTGTTGCTGGCAAAGGAATACCCACACACCGCCCTCTTCATTCTTTTAGCCCAGGAAACGCCTTCATTAATTAAGTATGCATTGCATGTTAACAGTGCCTTCAGCAATGCGATCCTGAACTATTCTGGGAACTATTCTTCTAAGTGTTGTTGCCAGACGCAGCTATTTTCTTGAAGGGTTAGTTTTGTATCTGCTTATAGTGGAACCAGTGTTCTAAGGTTTGATATATTTTTTTCTCCAAAATAGGTAAGCTTCAACTTTTTGTTGCATACAGTTACATGAGTCAGCTGTAGTTAAGTTTATTGAGTAATTTCTTTGCTGATAGCTACTTTTACTGGCAGTTATGGGTCTTGATCATACTCATAGCTAATTATTATACTCGTCCTTGCCCTAATGGTATTAATAGTTTTTCCATCTGGGCAGACTTTGAAAATTGGGTAGCATTTTTTTTTTTGCGGGGTTGGGTCTTGCACCTATGTAATGCTTGTGTGCCTTTTTTTTCCTTTTTCTTTTTTTTTTTTTTTTTTTTTTTTTTTTTTTTGTTGCGCCTCAGTACCCTTCAACAGCTTAGTTTAAGCAAGGGTTGCCATTATTTTACACTGGCTAAGCAACACTTTTGCTGCTTAGCCAGTGTAAACTAAGGAAAGAAAAAATTTAATTGAAAAAAACAGGAGAGAGAGAGTGTGTGTGTGTTTCTGTTTGCATCTGAGTTTCAGTGTGTATGCGTGCATGAGAGTTCGAGTGAGATCGGTGGAGCAGTTAG
Source organism: Protopterus annectens (assembly GCF_019279795.1). Taxonomy (NCBI): domain Eukaryota; kingdom Metazoa; phylum Chordata; order Ceratodontiformes; family Protopteridae; genus Protopterus; species Protopterus annectens. The sequence goes on along the minus strand of NC_056745.1, from coordinate 550,798,698 downwards.
TGGTTTTATCTGATTATGGAGTGTGAAAGTAATGTATGGATTTGCAAAAGATAGATAAGTATGTACGTGTGTGTTTCTGTAATAGCCTTTATGTTTCTGTCTGCGTGTGTGACTGTAAGCATGTTTGCATGAGTGAAACCTAAAGTGTGTCTGAGTGTATGTATGTGTGAATGAGAGCATGTCTGTGTCACTCTGGGAAGAGTGACAACGATCATTATGAGGCAAAAGCAGCAGCAGTAGTTAACAGAGGTTTGCATTCCTCGGAACCTCTTAGCTCAAAATATGTGACCAAGCCTGAAAAGAACTGGGCTATCTGTTCTCCACCTTTTAAAAGGAGAGTGTCAAAGATGCAGCTAAGCCTATAAAAGAAAACATTTTTATTTCTTTGGAGTCCCGTTCAGATAGCTTGCACCTACTTCTCCCTTTTACCTTTCAGACATCCCTCGCACTAGTATCTAAACATTGTTGTATAAGCAGTCCTAAGTCCCTACATCACTGCCATTTCTCCTAAAGATCTAGGAATAACTTCAGCAGTCTGCTACATTCATGTCACAAAAAACAACCGTGTAAGACGTGTCTGCTCAAGAACTTCACAAATGCCACCCTGTCTTAGACATTGTAAATGAAACATCAGCTTTTTCCCATTAGATTACTTGTGCAATACCCCTCTCAATGCAAGTTCTGTGCACAAGAATTATGTACAAAATCTAAACATAATTGGTGTGGAAGTACAGTATCGTCTTGATAAATCAATGCCGGTAACGCCTTTGCGGTAATATCTGAAGCATTAAAATTGCTTTTGTTTGCTCCGTTTCTTATCTTTCCTGTTTTGTTTCTCAATGGTTGAGTTCTTCAGTTTGTTTAAAGAATTGAGACACTTCTTATTTTACATTATTACAAACTTTTGCATGTTTTTGCTAACTTTAAGGAGGGCAATTATTGATGTACGTCTTCACATTTTTCTTGCAAATTTTAGTGCTGTAGTATTTCTGCAACATAAACTGTGTGTGTTTTATGATGCTGTGGCTATCAGTTCATCTTAGATGAAGATATTTTTGATATCGGAGATCATACCCATCTGGACAAAGCCTGTGATTGGTGGAGGGCTTTGAGCAAGTCATAGTAATTGCAATTGAATTATACTTGAAAAATGAATAGGGCATACAATATGGACAATTTTTTTTCATAATGGTAAGAAGGAAAAAAATGAGGTGGTTGACTGATAAGGATTAAAAAAAAACATTGATGTGGTTATACCTCTCATCATCTTTACACCATAAGTGAACAAAGCTAACAATAATGGGGACAAAGGCCCCATATCAGGGCCTTTTTTTTTTTTTTTTTTTTAAGTATTACTGTAACCCAATGAACAAGCTAACATAACAACAAATTTTGCTTTAGTGTGAGTGTTTTGATCAGTACAAGTTATGAAACTGTAAAGACTGATCATTAACTCACTGTAATTTTCAGCGAATTACTAGAAAATCAAAAGCACTACAAGATAGGACAAGCTTAGTAGGCATGATCAGTGGCATTTCTCAGATTTGCATTTTCTGCACATTTCAATTTCTACACAAAATGCACCGATGTTCATCGTGTTTCATTGTTGCAGTCATGACTGTAGGGTTCTCCCAGACTCAAAACATAAAAAAGCTACATATTCTAGTTAACCCACTGGCACAGTTGTGATAAGTGGAGCCTGATTAAACCAGTTTGCATGTGAATTACTCTAATCTTGCCTTCCTCAGCATTGGCTATGTATCAATAATGCTTTGTCTTGGATGAGGGAATTAAAACAATAGATGTCAGTTGAGGTGAAAATGGCTGTATTCATGTTGATGGGGCACCAACTACACTATTTTCAAACATAATGAGACACTTAAATTGTGAGCATTTTAAAATGTATTTATTCATCAGTGCTTTTATTTATTTGAATTTGATAGGCAAGGTGTGATGTATTTTTACAAGGTACTGAGGGGGTTGGGAGGGTGGCCTAATGGTTAAGGTGTTTGCCTTACAAACACAAGGTGCAGGGTTTAAGTCTCTCAAGGAATAATTGGCCAGACCTAAAATGGCTCGCAAGGCAAGTTAGCCTAGTACTAATCTGTGAACCTAAAAATCTATTTCAGGCCTTGACTAAATGCAGCATGTTGTGAAACAAGGTTACTTTGATTATTGGGATGGTGGATGGATGTTCTTTTGTATGACATGAAGCATGTCTCTCACTGTTCATGAATTTTGGCTCAGCTGAGAACACACACTTACAGAACAGGATGATTTTAGTGCAATTTGTATTTTCTAAGATTTTTTTTTTTTTAATTTTTGTGACACGTTATTGTTTATTTATAATTCAGGATTAGTGGGTTTAAAAAAAACAGTACATCTCAGTTCAGATTCCATTGAGGCAAGTGCTAGTTGGTGCTCCAGCTACACAATAGGTTTACTTTTACATGTGCGTATTGCACACGGGCGACCGACAATTGTTTGAAAGACAGTTTGCAAGGTTTGCAAACGTCGAATGGAAGAAAGTTCGAATGTGCAATGAGCGAATGCACAGTGAGATTTGCTCATTGCACATTCCACATTCTGGGGCAGATTGCACTATAGTGGGGAGTTGGAAATGGTTCCTTTCTCCGCTGTAGTGCGATCTTGGAGTTAGAATAATAAAGTAGGGGGATGCAGGGGGGCTTGCCCCCCATGCATTACACTGTCTAATTTTGTTGTCATTTATGTTCGAAACTCAGCGAATCTGTTTCCAGTTTCGTTTTTTCGATGCGAATATGTGAATACTCGCACAAGTGTGATTCGAGATTATAAAGGTAAAAACCACACAATACACCCCCCCCCTCCAATGGCAGGCACAATACATTGCAGAGTGAGAAATAGGCAGCATCTGGACCAAAAGTATGGGCTCTGATAAGCACATAATGACAGTGCACTGTCAGACAGTACAGACATAGGTTCATAGGTAGGTACTAGGCTATCGGCTCTAGGGCCTCTACAAGCCTAGCCAAAAAGGTATCCTGGCTTTCACCACCCAGGTAAATTATTTTCCTGTGCCCCTGTCGAGCAGAGCTACAGAGGTGATCCCCGGGGTGAATTTCCTATTTCCCATCCAATCATCAAGATTTTTCTTGAAGAGTGCTAATGAGGAGCTTTGCTTGACATAGATAGGTAGTTTGTTCCAGAGAATGGGAAGTCTCTGGGACAGGAATCTATCCCTCCAGCATGTTCTGTTTATTGTGGTGACAAGGTTTAGGTCCCTAGAGCGTGTAGCTCGACGGGATTGGGATTTCTTTAGGTGTAGCATGTCCAACAGCTCTGGGTTTGACAAAGCTTTATATATTAGGTAGAGATCAGCTTGGAGTAGGCGATATGCTACGGAGTAAAGCTGGAGTTTTTTTGAGATGGTCAGTGTAGGGCATTTGTTTGAGGCCAGTAATTCTCTTTGCGAGATACTTCTGTGGCCTTTCCAGCTGCTGCAGATGTCTTGTGAGGTTCATTCCAAACGGGGCATTGTATTCTATAATGGGTCTAATGAGTGTCGAGTAGAGGGAAACAATGACCTCTTTTTTCCTGGATGAGAACCCTTTTATGATGAGGTGTGCCACGTAGAAGGACTTCCTAACTACTGTGACGATGTGACTATCAAAGGAGAGACTACTGTCCACCTGGGACCCAAGGTCTCTTGTAACACATTCGGTGTTAAGTAGATTGCTACCTATGTGTTAGTTCATGGGTACAGAGTTTTTACCAAAGGTGAGGACACTGCACCTTTTGGCATTGAGCTTGAGGCCATGGCTCTAACACCAGGCATCTGTCTCAGCGAGGCCCTTCTGTAGGATGTCCACATCATTTGGGGACTTGACTATGGCTCCTAGTTTTCAGTCATCTGCGAACTTCGTTAGCCAGAGGCCTTCTGTGTTAGCCTGCACTTCAGAAAAGTCAGTACCAAACAGGAGAGGACCCAGGACTGAACCCTGTGGTACTCCACTTTTCACTGGTTTGAGGTCAGATTTGGAGTCTGCAGCTTTTACAGTGTGGGTTCTGTCAGTGAGCCAGTTGGCAACCCATCTTGTGACGTAGGGATTTATACCTAGTTTAGTGAGTTTAGCTATAATTCCAGAATGGGGATGGCATTGAAAGCCTTGGCGAAGTCAAGATAGGCTGTGTGAACCACCTTACCCTCATCTACGGCTTTGGTGACTGCCTCAAAGAAGTCGATCAGGTTCAGAAGGCATGATCTGCCTTTCACAAACCCGAACTGGGTGGGATCCAGAGTTTGGAGTTTGCCAATGTCTTTGTTTATGAGTTCCATGGCCTTGCAGACCAGGCTCATCAGGCTAATAGGGCGATAGTTCCTGGGATCAGTGGTGGCTCGCCCTTTGTGAATTGGGATAACTGTTGATGTGCGCCATTCAGTGGGCACAAAGCCTGATGTGAGGCTATTATTGAACATGGTGCTTGGGTGGAGAGCCAGTTTGTTCTGAAGTTCATGTAAAACGCAGCCTGGGATGCTGTGTTTTTGGCTTTAGAGAGTGCAGCTTTTACCTGCATTGTTGTGATTACAGGGACTCTGCATTCTTCCTGTATAACTCGGAGGGATTGAAATTTCTTTAAGTGGAGCATGTCCAACAGCTCTGGGTTTGATATAGCTTTGTATGTTAGGCAGAGTTCGCCTCTGAGTAGGCGATATGTGATGGAGTAAAGCTGGAGTTTGGTTTAGACAGTCTGCGTAGGGCATCTGTTTGAGATAAGTAATCCTCTTTGTGAAGTATTTCTGAGGCCTTTCCAGTTGTTGCAGATGTCTTGTGAGGTACATTCCTATACTCTATAATGGGTCTAATGAGTGACGAGTAGAGGAGAACAATTACTTTTTTTTTTCCTGGATGAGAAACCTTTTGTGATGAGGTGTGCCACATAGAAGGATTTCCTGACTACTGTGGCAATGTGATTATCAATGGAGAGACTACTGTCCACCTGTGTCCCAAGATCTCTTATCACACTTTCGGTGTTAAGTAGACTACCACTTGTGTAGTAGCTCATGGGTACAGAGTTTTTACCAAAGGGGATGACAGTGCACTTTTTGGCATTGAGCTTGAGGCCATGGCTTTGACACCAGGCATCTGTCTCAGTGAGGCCCTTTTGTAGGATGTCCACATCGCTAGGAGTTTCAATTATGGCTCCTAGTTTGCAGTCATCTGAGAACTTCATTAGCCAAAGACCTTCTGCGTTAGCCTGTACTTCAGAAAAGTCAATACCAAACAGGAGAGGATCCAGGACTGAACCCTGTGGTACTCCACTTGTCACTGTACTGAAGTCGGATTTGGAGTCTGCTACTTTCACAGTGTGGGTTCTGCCAGTGGGCCAGTTGGCAACCCATCTTGTGACATATGGATTTATACCTAGTTTAGTGAGTTTAGCTATAATTCCAGAGTGGGGGATGGTGTCAAAAGCCTTGGCGCGACCTAGATACGCTGTGTGAACCACCTTACCCTTGTCTACGGCTTTGGTGACTGCTTCAAAGAAGTCTATCAGGTTTAGGAGACATGATCTGCCTTTTACAAACCTGAACTGGGTGGGGTCCAGAGTTTGGAGATTACCAATGTCTTTGTTTATAAGTTCCATGATGATATGTTCCATGGCCTTGCAGACCAGGCTCGTTAGGCTAATGGGGCAGTAGATCCCAGGGGCCGTGGTGGCTCCCCCTTTGTGGAGTGGGATAACCGGTGCTGTGTGCCATTCAGTGGGCACAAAGCCTGAAGTGAGGCTATGATTGAACGTGGTGCTTAGGTGGGGTGCCAGTTTATTCTGTAGTTCTTGTAGAACGCAGCCTGGGATGTTGTCAGGTCGCATGGATGGTGTGTCCTTGGCTTAGGAGAATGTGTTTTTACCTGTGCAGCCATGATTACAGGAACTTTGCATTCTTCCGGTATAGGGATGGGCCCTTTAGGGGGTGAGAGGGGGGGTAAAGTTAGCACTGAACCTATCTGCCAGGATGTTGGCAATATCAGTTGGTTCTGTATATTTAATGCCATTGTGTTGTAACTCAGAGCAGATCTGAGTGTTGCCATTGAGATTCTTGATATAGCTATAGAATGCTTTTTGGTTGTCATTAGAATCAGTGGCGATTTTGTTTTCGTAACTAGCTTTGGAGGTTTTTATGAGGGTTCTCAGCTTCTTACTGAGGCTGGCCAGGGAGTTCCTCCAATCATGGGATTTTACTATTTTTTGCAACAGTTTCTTTCTTCTGTTATAGAGTTTGTTTATGGCAGGGGACCACCAGATTGGCTTCCTTTTTTTTGGAGAATAGCATCTTGGTTCTGTTAGGGATAGCACGATCCATGCACTCATGTAAGTGCTTATAAAGTGCATTTGTGTAGGATTCAGCAGTCATACCTCTATTGTCCATGTGCATGATTCATGCAGTGTGAATTACAGGCGTTGATTGTTATTGTATGGTCATGCCTCACTGCACAACTGACATTTATACATACTACACTAAACGAAGAGTGGAGTGGGTCACGGTGGTCATTTATTTAGTTATTTATCTAGATTTGTTGAGCAGGCTAGAGTGTTGATCTGCATGGATCTATTTCAGGCCCAGTTTGGGTGTATAAACAGTACAATTAAAATAGTAAAATTAGAAATTAAAACATAGTTAAAAATGCAGTACAATGAGAGCAGAACAATTAGAAATGAGAACACAAAAGTACAATTTACAAATGAAGGCATAAAAGTATGCATTCTAGGTCAGCATCAGGCAAATGTACATCTCCATGGTGAAGGTAAAGTTGCTATAAATACAGTGAGTAGACATTAACAATGCATCTCTAATTACAGCAATATAAAAAACACCTTCGCTTTAGAAACTATGCGAGTAAGCAGACATGTTGCAGACTGTAGGGGGATATAGGATTTGGTTATCTTATGTGCATAGGTGGCAAGGGACACAGTAATACCAGTCAGTCAACCCTTCCTTTGTCAGGTGTGCATGCTGCAGGAGGTAGAGATGTGGATATCTTGGTTATGGGTATTCTGTATAAAAGACAGCCTCCTTTAATGAGGTGCGAGATCTACATGGTCTTGAATTACTAACCCTAGGGCTATATTCAGATCTAAGACCAAGGCCATCCACAGGCAGGTATGTTGTTTGACTCTAGGGCTGGGATAAAGATGAATTCTGTTGCTAAAATATCCTGGCCACTGGTGGTTGGATGCCATCACTGCCTATGATGTGGTGTGGCACAAGAAATGGAAATAGGTGTGACCCTGTGATGGTGCTCCCACACATCCACCCCAAGTATGCACCAGACTCAGATTTTGACAATATTTGCAGTGTAAGCAAGTCTCCATAGGGAGGTGGACATGGTAACAGGGTGTGCCACCACAAGCTTCATTTTCCTTGAGGAAAACATTTCCTGCCTCTGCTGTCCACCAGAAATGTTACCACCTGTGAATTCAATGTGTATATGTAGGACTTCATATCACAGGGAACACTGATGACAGCATACACATGGTGGTTGGAGGTATGATAGCATAATGTAGGTATAAGTAATCCCACAAATGTATGGTTTGATGACAAGGGTGATGCGGGTAGTAATTGCTGTAACATTTGTTGTACTTGATAGACAATGGCATGCATGTAAACATATCAATGATAAGACAGTTGCCTATACTGAGGTACAGGGAAGATGTTAGTGGCTGCTGCTAAGATGGGTGATGACTACTGGTGCTCAGAGTAAAACTGTAAAGTACACAGGGAATAAACTTTCTGTAAAGGTAGACGCATGTACAGAGGCAAGTAAAGCAAATACTATGGGCAGCACTGCTACCTGAAACAATTTTGATCAAGTAGCACATATAAGTACAGTCTATACATACAGGCTGGTAGTCATAATGATAGCAATGCTATTTGGTTGGAAGAGTGACAAATACAGCTTACCTCATAGGTTCATGGGTGTTTACTAGACTAACAACCACAAAGGCCTTTTTAAGCCAAACCATGCATCCCAAATCTCTGACAAGTTCTGGTAGGGGCTTGGGAGGTGAAACATTTACAAGCAGGAGCCTGGCAGATGAACCATATACAGGTTGCCTGTTTCCATTAGAGACATAGGTGCCAAACCAGGGATGAATTTCCTGTTCCCCATCCAGTTGTCCAAGTTACACCTGAATTGGGTTAAGGAGGAACTCTGCTTCACATGGATGGGAAGCCTGTTCCAGAGAAAGGGTATTCTCTGGGATACATACCTGTCTCTCCAGTAGGTCCTATTTATGTCACGGGCAAGGCGTAAGTGTTTAAAACAGGTAATTCTGGCGGTGTTTGTTTTGCGGATATGCAAGAGATCCATCAGAGGGGGTCCGACATTGCCTTGTATGCCAGGCATAGATCTCCTCTCAGCAGTCTGTAGGAGACAGAATACAGGAATAGGTGGTCTGGATTGAAGTTGTTTTTGCTCTGTATCCTTTTATTGAGGAGCCTTGGGGATGTTCCAGTTGTTGGGTATGCCTGGTTAGGTACATACCAAAGGGGGCATTGTACTTGATGATAGGTCTGATAAACGCAGAATACAGTAGAATAATGACTTCCTTGGATCTAGATGCCATACCTTTGTTTATAAGTTGCACAACATCAAATTATTTCCTCACTACTGTAGACATATGATGATCAAAGGCTATATTACTATTTGTCTCTCACCAAGCCCCTGACTACTGCGTCAATTCTTTGAGGTTTGTTAACAATATGATAGTTACCAGGGGTGGATGAGCTCCCAAAGGATAGTATTATGCATTTCATGGCAACAAATTAGTGCCCATGTCACTGAATACCAGAGGTGTGCAGTGCTGCATGCCTGGGACTGGCTAAGCACCACTTGGTGCCAATTGTAGGATGAGGTTTCACAAGGTTTCCATACACTAGTGCAAACCTATTCATCATACAGCATCAGTAAGCAGGGAGTGCATACTTCACTGCATGGTTAAGCTGCTCTGTTTACCTGCAGCCCTGTGCAGTTATGTAATATTAGGGTCAGCAAAGTGCGTGAAAGTGAAACTTCTCTAATTTGGACATTCATGAATATCAGCTGTGCAAGCCTTGTGCAGCTATACATTGTATCTGTATGAATACTGGTCCCTGCAGACCATTTGAGGAAGACTCAGAATGAGAGAGACTGAGAACCTGTGGGCACAACAGAATGCATCAGTATGCTACTCTGAGGTTAGGGCATGCATTTTGTATTTCACCTTAATGCACCATTTTGCAGATGGTGTCTCTCCTTTTGTCCCACACAAAAAAAAAGTTATTTTGTAATTTGCGGAAAGTGAGTATCAGCAATATTTTCCCCCAGATTTGTTCATTGGATAATTTACTTTCCAGAGATTATCATGAACTCAGTAGATTTAGGGATGACTGTTCAACTAAAAAAAATATTTATTCCCAGCTTATCCTTACTTTGAGTGAAGCATTCAGCCTTGCCCAGTGTCAACGGATCTACCCCATCATCACCAACCCTGTGTATGTTTGGTTTTGTCTTGTTTCAACACTCTTTTATGTTGTTTTCACTTGTAATTGTATTTGCTTTTTCTGTGAACATGACTTTAACACAATTTCCCATGTGTCTCCTTTTTCCTTCATGGCTGCACTGTCTTGGTTTAATTCCACTTGATGGTCTTAAGATCATTTACAAAAATCCAAGTGACACACACTACACTTGCAATGAAGTGAGCAAAGAAGTGGGCCAATACTTTATTGTGTTAACATGGGTCTGAACTTCCAATATAAGGCAGTTGCAAGTCCAATCCAAACTCCCTTTTTCATTCTCTTTGAAATTAAATCAATTTTTTAGGCCTGATAGGGCTGCCAGTCTATAAGGATATTATCATTTTTGGCATTTCCAACTCACAAATGTGTTGGCAAAATCTTTGTATGGAACTACCAACTACATGTCCAGATTCCTTGTGGCCTATGGTGACTACCTCGTTATAGCATTATTAGTCTCCTCAGCTCAAAAACAACAGACTATCACAAGGACATCTGAACAGTGCTGTCATTTAATCCACACTGTGCTCCATCATGAGTTCCTCTTCATCCCAGAAAAAAAAAAATCTCACAATCATGCACAAAATCAATAACTGAAAATTAACAGAACTATACAACAAAAATAACAACCGTAGTGGTTATTTGTAGCAAAAAGTGCACCAGCAACAGAGTGAACTCGCCTACCTTGGCTCCCTTTCCCACAAATGGCAGAACCCTGGAGGGTGTTTATATTAGAGGGGTTTGGGACATAGCCTCCCACAGCCCCCAGGATAGACTTGACAAATTCATTTGAGAAACAAGACAGTTGGTCAGAAAAATGAAGTATACCAATGAGGTAAAACCCAAGCCCTGCAAGTCACCATTTCCTGAAGAACATTAACTGAAATGTACAAGACAGCCTCCATTCTACATGTGACAGCTGCACTGTTCCTACAAGATTCCTCCTCCAAGGCTGCACAGGTTTTGGGACACGCAAATAACTACTTATTGCTGCAAATTCGCTAAGTCGCTTGTTACAAGGTTGTGCAACTTTAGAATTGGCATAATCATGTAGTAGGGTTGTGGGTGGCATAGTGCCTACATAGGCTGCATAAGGACTCACAAACTGCATTGCTGTCCTTTCTTTGTTTTTAGTTTGGTTATTAATTCACATTTTTTATTTCATTTTTTAAACAGCTCGCAGATGTCTGTCTTTTATCTTTGTAATTTGTGTTTCAGTGACATGATTCAACATTAAAAACAGCCTTTTTACAAGTACATAGCAGATCCTGAGTATTTCTTAGTGTAGTGACAATAAATTACTGTAAAATTTCTGACTAACGTAGCTACACTTGCTGTTTTTGTGAAGTAAATTCAGAAGTACATCAGATTCTTTAAGGTCTGGTTGCTGATGTGTGTCATTTGTTGTTTCAGAAACTGTGAGTGAGACAGTAGAGGTGAGCATGTGTGTTGCTCATGCAGAAAGTGATCAGACATATTGTCAAAGGTTTATATGCATGGAGGTATGTAAATGTACAATGTGCGATAGTAGATGTTTTAGTAGAGACCATGACAAGACAAATGAACTGACAACAGTACATCATCAGTTGTGGTTATGCAGCTTCAGTACGCTGGTGAAGCTGTTTAGTGAGTGGTAGACACTTGAAACTGAACAGAGTAAATCAACGAATAAGTTATGATTAACATAAATTAAATGATTGTGCGTCTGTGTGTGTCTGTAAATGTATATGTCTGTATGTGATGCTCTCTGTGCAGTTGGGTTGGAAGTTGTCTTAGTGAACCATTATGCGGAATTGGACTGAAAGATTCATGAGTGTATGGTTCTCATCCAGTGGGATTGCTGCAGAATCTGATGGCAAACCTAAGTTGAGGTCATCAAATGCTGGGTTCCTCATGGATGTCACAGTATTGTGAGGAGAGGTTGGATGAAGAACACAGGTAGCATGTTATTTTAAGGTTAAAGTAATGGCTAGCCATGAGTCATTGTTTGAATAGTTCTTTGAATCAGTGGTGTTTACAGAGGTGAGGAAATAGGCATGGTTTACTAGTGCATTGCACGAGTTTGTGTATTTAGTATGTGTTGTCATAAAAGTTAAAAAGAAGTTATGTACTCACCATAACATTCCATGTTTGTTGTCCATCTTGCCCTTCATTTTTACTGGATGGGTTCAGAGCTGATCACACTAGCTCAAAGTCTCGAACTTGGCTTGTGGCAAAGTAGGTATCCCATCATGCTAGTTTGCTGCTAATTATTACAAAGACTAAAATAACCATATGACATCAGGTGAAGGAAAAACAGAGAGTCAAAGGAACTCATTTATGTGAGGAAACAACTGTCCACCAGGTCCTCTAGGAGCCCTTGGATGGGGGAAGCCGGGAGGGTCTTAAGGATGAAGTGTGAGATGGACAACAAACATGGAACATTATGGTGACTACATAACTTTATGTTGTCCTATCTCGTCTTCATTCTTACTGGATGGGACAGCATCCCTAACACCTTTTTCCTGGGTGGCTCACGGGAGTATACCTTTGACCACAGTGGAACCAAATGAAGCCCTTTCCCTGGAGGCCAAATCAACTTTGTAATGAGTAATGAATGTATGAGGATTTGCCCACATAGCAGCAGCACAAATACTGCCCATTGACATTCTGGCCTGGAAAGCAGAGGATGTTGCCAATACTCTGGTTGAGTGACCTCTAATTTTGAATAGTAAATTTCTGTTATTGGATGTGTATATAAAAGTGATGCAATTTGAAAGCAAATTTGAAAGTGTGACTTTTGACACTGGCATACCTTTTTTTGTTTCAGAGGACGAGATGAACAATTGGTCTGATTTTCTGAATTTTTTAGTTCTGTGGAGATATAATCTGAGTTGTCTATGTACATCCAGTTGGTGGAGTTTATACTCTGCCTTGTTGCTGTGATTGGGGAAAAAAGAATGGAAGCTCAGTGGATTGGTTTAGATTGGATTGAGAACAAAACATAACTTCAAATGACAGATTAGTTCTTAGTGATACCCTATCCTTATAGAAAATCAAATATGGTGGTTTGATTGATAGTGCTTGCAACTCTGTGACTCTTCTTGCAGATGTTACCACTACTAGAAGTACAGTCTTCCAAGAAAGAAATTTGAGGTCACAAGATGAGGAGGGCTCGAATGGCGGCAGTGTTAGATGAGACCATGCAAAATTTAAATCCCAATGAGGAAATGGTTCTTTTAAAGGGGGTCTCAATAAAGACGTGCTTTTTAAGAATGCTTTACACAATCTGTGTGACATTAGGTTAGGAGAAAATTCACCAATGTGGAAATTTGAAAATTGCTGCCAGTTGGACTCTAATTGTAGCTGCAGCTGAGCCTTGTTGGAATAGTTCAGTAAGAAATTCTAAAATCGAGTGAATTGGAGCAGAGAAGGGGTCAATGTTTCTGGTTTGTGCCCAGTAGAGGAACCTCTTCCATTTACTAGTATATAATTTTCTGGTAAAATCTTTGAGAGGATATCAAAATGTGTCTGACTGCAGGAGTGAAGTCTTGAAGCCTGACTAAGTTTGGAAGTGCAGCAGCTGTGCTGCCAAACTGAGGGTGTGGAGAGAAGGATGAAGTGTTCCTGACATATGGGTCAGAAGGTCTGAAACTGGGTCCAGAACCCACGGCTTCTCCTGCAGATGAGGCCAGAGGAAGGGGAACCAAATCTGATGAGGCCAATATGGGCAACGAGAATCAGGCTGCTTCCCAAGGATTTTGCTTTCTGGATGACTTTGGGTATGAGGGGAAACGGGGGAAAGGCATAAAGAAGTCCCAAGGGCCAATCATGAACAAGAGAGTCTCTCAGTATCTTCCTTGGAGGGGGGATTAGGGCAAAGTAGCTGCAGCATTTGGTATTCATGGGAGTGGCAAAAAGATTGCATCAAGGCTGGCCCCATTTCTGGAAAATCTCTTCCGCTACACTCTGGTTTAGAGACTACTCATGAGGCGTGTAATGTGTGTATGTATAAATGTATGTATATATTATATATATGTATACATATGCAAGTGTGCATAGGTATCTTTTTATATATGTATGTGTCAGCGTGGCATAACTGACCAGGCCATGGGAAAGCTCCAAAATTTGAATATGCACTATGTAATGCATTATTAGTGAAATGTTATTGTTCAAGAAATAATCAGTGTCAGACTATCAAAGAAGGCATCCGTATGCAGTTCTATAATAATTTTGTACAGTTAGTCTAAGAGAGATGCAAGTCATGAAAAACATTTCAGTAGCAGTGTAAAAACAAAAAGTCACCGAGGATTACAAGATTGTTTTTCCATATTTTTCTTTCTTTTTTATTAATCGTATATAAAGCCACAAAATAATATGCTGACCAATGAAAAGCCAACATGTACACATGCTTTACTTATTATCAAGTATTCTTAAGAAAAAAAGTTCATATGAAGCAATACAAGTAATACATCATAGGCACTTGTGTATTAATTTAGACACACACACACACACACACACACACACACACACACACACACACACACACACACACACACACACTTTTTATGTGCAACTTACTTAGGTTTAGACTCATTAGTCCTTGATTTCAGATAGCCAGGAGTGATCAGTTAAAAGAAAAAAAAATCCTTTTATGTGATAAGATGTACTACAGGGGGGTTCTGCACATTTCAGGATTGAGACAGCTGCTTTGCACTTCCTCTACGTATGGACAATATTATAGGTTCATGGATGTGTACTAGGCTAATGGGCCTAGAGCCTTTACAAGGCTAGCCTATAGAAGTGCCCTGGCATTGTGCTGCCCAACATTAGTTCTCACTGCCTCTATTGCCACTGAACTGAACCCCGGGGTGAACTTTCCCATCCGCTCATCAAGATTTCTCTTGAAGACTGTCAGTGAGTCACTCTGCTTGACATGTATGGGAAGTCTGTTCCATAACATGGGCAGTCTCTGGGTTATGAACCTGTCCCTCCAGTGTGTTCTGTTGATTGTGGTAATGAGGTTGAGGTCTCTGGAGCATGTGGTGTGGAGGGATTGGGATTTCTTTAGATGTAGCATTTCTAACAGAGCTGGGTCAGACATGGCTTTGTAAGTCAAGCAGACATCGCCTCTTGGTAGACAATATCAGAGAATAGCTGGAGTTTTTTTGAGGCTGTCCATGTAGGGCATGTGTTTAAGGCCTAAGATCCTCTTAGTTAGGTACTTTTGTGGCCTCGCTAGCTGTTCCAGGTATCTAGTGAGGTACATACCAAATGGGACATTATACTCTACGATTGGTCTGAGGGAAGAGTAGAGAGAAATGATGACCTCTTTTTTTACTGGATGCAAAACCCTTGGTAATGAGATGTGCCACATAGAAGGACTTTCTGACCACAGTGGCAATGTGGTGGTTGAAGGAGAGGTTGCTGTCAACCTGTGTCCCCAGATCTCTTATAACACCTTCAGTGTTCATTGGGCTCCCATCGATGTGGCAATTAGTGGGAACTGAGTTTTTCCCAAAGGGAATGACTACGCATATTTTGGCATTAAGCTTAAAGCCATGGTTTCGACACCAGTCATTGGTCTCAGTGAGGCCTTTCTGTAGAATGTCTGTATCCCTTGAGGAGTTAATAATGGCTCCCAGATTGCAGTCATCTGTGAACTCGTTGAACCAGAGTCTCTCCGTTTTGGCCTGGACTTCTGAGAAGTAGATATCAAACAGGTGAGGATCCAGGACCGATCCCTGTAAGACTCCACTCATGACTGGTCGACAGTCTGGGGTTGATGTCTAGCTTGATGAGTTTATCAGTAATTCCTGAGTTGAGGAATGGTATCAAAGGTCTTGGCCAGATCAAGGTAGGCTGTATAAACTGCCTTGCCTTCATCCACACCTCTGGTGACTGACTCAAAGAAGTCAACTAGGTGGAGCAGGCATGATCTACCTTTCACAAAACCAAATTGCATGGGATCTAGAGTTTGGAGATTCCCTATAGCCTTGTTAATTAGGTCCATGATAATGCACTCCATAGCCTTGCATATCAGGCTAATGGGGTGATAATTTCCAGAGTCTGTAGTAGTTCCTCCTTTACGGAGAGGGATGACTGTAGCAGTGCGCCATTCGGTAGGAACAAAGCCTGAGGTGAGGCTCTGAGTGAACAGGGCACATAGAGGTGGTGCCAGTTCACTTTGTAATTCATGTAGAACACAGCCAGGGATATTGTCGGGTCCCATGGCAGCTGTATTCTTAGCTTTGGACAATGCAGCTTGAACCTGTGCTGCAGTAATGCTGGATGCCTGGCATTCTTCCAGTATTGTGATTGGTCCTTGGGGGGAGGGGGTAAAGTTGACACTGAATCTGTCAGCCAGTATGTTGGCAATATCTGTTGCTCATTATTTGAGGTACCATTGTGCAGTAACTCAGAGAAAATCTGGGTATTGCCATGGAGATTCTTGATATAACTATAGAAGGCTTTGTGGTTGTTTTTAGTGTCTGCCGCAATTCTGCCTTCATAGGTGGCTTTGGAGGAACTTTTTGTTGACGCTAATAAGGGAATTTTTCCAGTCTTGGAACTTCACCTTTTTCTGCAACAGTTTCTTCCTTCTGTTGTAGAGTTTATTAATGGCAGGGGACCACCAGATTGGCTTCCTTTTTTTGGAGGAGAGCATCTTGGTTCTGTTGGGTATGACTAGTTTCGTGCATTTGTGTGTGTGTTCATACAGTGCATTGGTGTATGATTCGGCAGTCATGCATCTATTTTCCATTGGAATGGGTGCCGTGAAGTTAGGCACCTCTATTTTTAGGCATCCAAAGTCAGCTTTAGAGAAGTTTTTCATGGTGGATACATTTGCGGGGGGCGTGGATTTACATGGTGATTGTTTGTGGTCGGATCTAACCAGGGAGAAATTTACTATTGGTGTAGAGCAATGGTTGCCCATGTTAGTAATAACCAGTTCAAGGATGTTGCTTCCCCTAGTGGGGGTAAGAATGAGCTGATCCAGGGTATTGGAATTTATGAATTCCCGGAAGCGTTGGGCCAGTGCATTGGTACACAAGTAGTTTTCCCAGTTGATGGAGGGGTAGTTGAAGTGACTAGTGTGAGTGTTGGGTTGGATCTTAATAGTTTCCAGGGTGCTTAGAAATGTGGGGTGAGATTCTTGGGACATGGTTGCGGACCTGTAGCAGGCTATGACCTGAATCGGCTACTAGTTTGGAGGTGTGCATATCCTTTATGAATATGGAGACACCACCGCCTTTGGAGCTTTGGTCCATGTTCTGGGACTGAAAGGTGTGAAATGAGTTATAGCCTGGTAGTGCAGGAGCGCTTTCTGCTGCTTTAAACCAGGCCTCTGTTACAGCACAAATGTCGATGTTCTCCATTTTGAGGGGTGCTTTGAGTGAGTGCATCTTGAGATTTAGACTTGTAGCATTGAGCAGCATCACTCTCAGATTGCATTTATTTATAGCTGTTACCATAGTAATTTGGTCTTTGGAACACCACCTAAAAAAGGCACACTATAGGGGTGGCAAGAGCCTTAGCCAATACCTGAAAACCCAGGGATAACAGATGCAGGCCGTCTCTGGCAAAGCATTGAGGTCTGTCAGTCATGTCATCCCAAGGAGTCAGATACTGGATCCCCTTAGAATGACATCAGAACCTTAGACAATTGTTGAAGTCAATCATTTTCAGTTTGTACTGCGGTATCATTCTGTGGTCCAGCTAATGGCTCACTACATACAAATGTTAGTGGTCATTCAGTGGCTGGTGTTGCCATGGTATACACGAGAAAAAATTCTCATGACAACATCCTCAGATGTCAGCTACTGGGATTTGTGAAGGAGGGGTAAATGTAGTTTGTTAATCCAAATAACATTTGCACAAAGCCAATAAGAAATGCTCTTTTTCATTTTTTTTTAACTAACTGATGCGTCGTCATTGTGGATTGATAGAGGACATAAAGGGTTTGCCCTGAAATAGATGCCAGTTACCTCAAACCCTATAGATATGGAAAATGACAAAATTTGAGCAAGACAAATTGTGGGTAATATGGTGTGTAACCAAGGAACTGCACCACTTCCATCTGCATCATCTCATTTGCCAGAAAAGGCATTGTGAGGTCTTTCCCACTAGAAAAATTACTAATTGGTATTAGTGACTGGCAGTTTGGGATGTTCTATAACTTACTTGGAATTACATAGAAAAACTGATCAACTTATGGGTGCATCGATTGCCCCAGATGTGAGACGGAATGCTGTTTGTACTTGAGTCATTGGGTCCTTCTACTTAGGCAGCACTAATTCCAATGATGATTCTAGAACTTGGAACCACCACAGTTCTTCCCAAGGCAGCTTTCTTGAGAACTTGTCATCTGCATCCCCAAAGCTTAAGAATGAGGATTAGGACTGTTTCCTCATCTCTAGCTTCTTAGCAACTGTCTCACTGAAAACATTGGCTCAGTTGTGTTGCATCCTGATCTGAATATGAACTGCTCATCACCCTTATTACATTGTACTACCCTCTGTATCCATTTATGATTCACCCTCTCCATAACTTTCATGTAATGTGACTACAGTATGATGCCTCTGTATTTATCACAGTTGTGGATGTCCCATTTGTTCTTGTTAACTGGTGCTAGTATGATTCTTTAACACTCACCCGGGGTGCACCTTTCTCTACACCTTACTACAAGTTGCTTCAGGAGACAATTCTCCCCTACCTCAGCCCGCATCTGTACGATATCCACTGTGACCTCCACTGAGCCTGCTGCTTTGCCTGACTTTATTTCCCTTAGTGAAAGTCTTACTTCCAGAGTGGTATCCTGTTTGACTATATCGTAGCCTGTTTCTGGGGAAGTACAGCATCTGTGGGGTTAATGTGATTGTTAAGCTCTACTGTAAGTACTCCCTCAATCTGCCTTTGATGTCCCGCAGAATGGTGAGCATGTTGTTTTCGCCATGCCTTATGAATTGTGTATGTCCGTTTTCTTTATCTGGATGTAGTGCCCTTGCAATCTGATGTAGTGTCCTTGGGACAACTACAGAGTCTCTTTGCAGTAGCTGGCAGAGTGCCTCCAGTGCCCTTTTCTGTGCTAATGCAACTGCTCTCTTACCTTCCTTGTTAGTCAACCTCCATTCCTTCCTAGCCTGGGTGGTCAATCCACTCTCCTACTCTTTCTGCACTCTGTATTTCTTTTGTGGAGATCCGGGACTGCTGCCTTACACCACATGCTTTCCTTATGTACCTTATAGACATACATGGACAGGCCATAACTCTGTTCAGTACTCCTGACACATGCTGTTTAAAAGTGATGCCAGTCTTCCTGTAGACCTATTTCCACTACTTCATAGAGAGGTGGAGCCATGACTAAATGCTTGAACTTTCACAGTTTATCTCCAGTCAACTTCCTGGTCTTCACCCTGATCTCTGTTGACCTTAGCACCCTCCTTGCCTATTGCTTGCAGCTGATTGCGGAAACCAGTGGTTTATGCTGTGGGCCACCTGTTCCACTGAGGAAGACCATGCAATCTTTGTTCATTACCCAGTACCCTTTTCTCACTAGGGGAACTTTACCTGAGTTGGAGATAGGCCACTCCATGTTGTGAACTTGTGACTCTCTCTCTTAATGAAGCATGTTATGGCTACTATCAAGCCATTTGTAAGACAGAAGTCTAGAACAGTCTCTCCATTCTTCCTGTTGCCCCCCCCCCCCCCATGTTGAGCCAGGCAGTCCTGATTTCCTTTCCTGTCTCACATGATATGTGCATTCAAGTCATCCATTATCTAAACCGATTCATGATGTCCAACTTGATCTATTATGTCCTGCAAACTGATATCTGGCTGCACTCTTTGGCTCACTGTCACAACTCGGCAGTGGGGCATAGGATGAGATTATAAGTACTGCACTATCATTACACTGGAGTCTGATTGGCATGAGTCTGTCACTTAGTCAAACAGTATCCCTCACTGCCTTCTGAACCCTTTCTCTTACCACAATTCACAGAGCATTTCTAGCCTGTTCCCCTGCAGAGAGGTAAACTATGGATTCCAAGCCAAGTAGCTTGGATACAATGCCCTTTCATCTTGTCGCCTAGAAACATTGGATGTCTGTCCTCCTCCGTTCATGTCATCCATTTCCAAGCTGCGTCCTGTCAGTGAACCTGCACTGAGTAGCAATTGACAGGTAATTTTTCCCTGGTTCATAGGTACGTACTAGGCTATCGGCCCAAGGGCCTACGTAAGCCTAGCCAACAAGTCTCCTGGCTTATGCCACCCAAGAAAGTTATTTTCCTGTGCCACAGTTGAGCAGAGACACAGAAGTGATCCCCGGGGTGTATTTCCTATTTCCCATCCACTCATCAAGATTTTTCTTGAAGAGCTAATGAAGAACTTTGCTTGACATAGATGGGTAGCCTGTTCCAGAGTATGGGAAGTCTCTGGGACAGGAATCTATCTCTCCAGCATGTCCTGTTTATTGTGGTGACAAGGTTTAGGTCCCTAGAGCGTGTAGCTCGGAGGGATTGGGATTTCTTTAGGTGTAGCATGTCCAGCAGCTCTGGGTTTGACATAGCTTTATATGTTAGGCAGAGATCACCTCTGAGTAGGCGATATGCTATGGAGTAAAGCTGGAGTTTTTTGAGACGGTCAGTGTAGGGCATTTGTTTGAGTCCAGTAATCCTCTTTGTGGGGTACTTCTGTGGCCTTTCCAGCTGCTGCAGATGTCTTGTGAGGTGCATTCCAAAAGGGGCGTTGTACTCTATAATGGGTCTAATGAGTGACGAGTAGAGGGGAACGATGACCTATTTTTTCCTGGATGAGAACCCTTTTATGATGAGGTGTGCCATGTAGAAGGACTTCCTGACTACTGTGGCAATGTGACTATCAAAGGAGAGACTACTGTCCACCTGGGTCCCAAGGTCTCTTATCACGCATTCGGTGTTAAGTAGATTGCTGCTTTTGTGGTAGTTCATGGGTACAGAGTTTTTACCAAAGGGGATGACGCTGCACTTTTTGGCATTGAGCTTGAGGCCATGGCTCTGACACCAGGCATCTGTCTCAGAGAGACCCTTCTGTAGGATGTTCCCATCATTTGGGGACTTGACTGTGGCTCCTAGTTTGCAGTCATCTGCGAACTTCATTAGCTAGAGGCCTTCTGTGTTAGCCTGTACTTCAGAGAAGTAGATACCAAAAAGGAGCAGTCCCAGGACGGAACCCTGTGGTACTCCACTTGTCACTGGTTTGAGGTCAGATTTGGAGTCTGCAACTTTTACAGTGTGGGTTCTGTCAGTGAGCCAGTTAGCAACCCATCTTGTGACGTAGGGATTTATGCCTAGTTTATTGAGGTAATCTGTAATCCCAGAATGGGGGATGGTGTTGAAAGCCTTGGCAAGGTCAAGATAGGCTGTGTGAACCACCTTACCCTCATCTACGGCTTTGGTGACTGCCTCAAAGAAGTCGATCAGGTGCAGGAGGCATGATCTGCCTTTCACAAACCCGAACTGGGTGGGATCCAGAGTTTGGAAGTTACCAATGTCTTTGTTTATGAGTTCCATGATGATACATTCCATGGCTTTGCAGACCAGGCTCGTCATGCTAATAGGTCTATTGTTCCCGGGATCAGTAGTGGCTCCCCCTTTGTGGAGTGGGATAACTGTTGCTGTGCGCCATTCAGTGGGCACAAAGCCTGATGTGAGGCTATTATTGAACATGGTGCTTAAGTGGGGAGCCAGTTAATTCTGAAGTTCGTGTAAAATGCAGCCTGGGATGTTGTCCGGTCCCATGGATGCTGTGTTTTTGGCTTTAGAGTGCAGCTTTCACCTGCGTAGTTGTGATTGCAGGGACTCTGCATTCTTCCTGTATAGATGTGGGCCCTTTAGGGGGGGGGTAAAGTTAGCACTGAACCTATCTGCCAGGATGTTGGCAATATCAGTTGGTTCTATAATTTGAGTGCTTTTGTGCTGCAACTCAAAGCAGATCTGGGTGTTGCCATGGAGATTCTTGACATAGCTATAGAATGCTTTGTGGTTATCCTTGGAATTAGTGGCGATTTTATTTTCAGTAGCTAGCTATGGAGGATCTTATAAGGGATCTCAGCTTCTTACTGAGGCTGACCAGGGAGCTCCTCCACTCATGGGATTTTACTCTCTTTTGCATCAGTTTCTTCCTTCTGTTGTACAGTTTGTTTATGGCAGGGGACCACCAGATTGGCTTCCTTTTTTTGGATGATAGCATCTTGGTTCTGTTTGGGATAGCACAATCCATGCACTCATGTAAGTGCTTATAGAGTGCATTTGTGTAGGATTCAGCAGTTGTAACTGTATTGTCCATCTGTATGGGTGTCATGAATTTCACTACTTCTGTCTTAAGAAGCATGAAGTTGGCTTTGGAGAATTTTTTTACTGTGGTTTCCTTAATGGGGGGGGGGGGGGGTTGGGATGTGGATATCAAGGGTGATTAGCTTATGGTCGGATCGGACCAACGAGGAGTTGACTTCAGGTGTGGAACACCAGTCAGTCATGTTGGTAATGACTAGGTCTAGGATATTGTTGCCCCTGGTGGGGGTGTGGATAAGTTAATCTAGGGCATTGGAGTTTATGAATTCCAGAAAGCATTGCACTAAGGAGTTGGTACATGAGTAGTTTTCCCAGTTAATGGTGGAGTAGTTGAAGTCGCCCATTATTAGGGTGTTTGGTTGAACCCTAATATTTTCCAGTACATCAAGAAAAGAGGAGTGGGAATCCTGGGGCATGGTGGGGGATCTGTAGCAAGCTACAATTTGGATTACAGTTTTGCCAAGAGTTAGTTGCACTTGGATAATCTTGGATGCATTATGCTGAGCAACTAGCCTGGAGGTGTGGATATCCTTAATGAATATGGACACACCCCCACCTTTGGTGTTTCGGTCCAGGTACATGGCCAAAAGGTGTGGTATGAGTTATAGCCTGGTAGTGCCGTGGTGCTCTCTGGAGCCTTGAACCAGGTCTCAGTCACTGCACAGATATTGATGTTCTCCATTTTAAGGACTGCCTCGAGTGAGTGCATTTTGAAATTTAGACTTCTAGCATTGAGTAGCATTGCCCTCAGTTTTTGCTTGCCTGTTCCTGTTATGGTGGTGAATTTGTTACTTGAACCCTGCCTAAAAAAGGCAGTATAGGGGCAGCAAGAGCCTTAGCCAGTATCCAGAATCCCAAGGGCGACAGGTGCAAGCCATCTGTGGCGCAAAGCATTGTGGTCTGTCGACCATGTCATCCCAAGCATACAGATACTGGATCCCCTTAGAATGACACCAGAAGCTTAACCAATTGTTGAAGTCAATCATTTTGTCCTTGTACTGCGGTATCATTCTGTGGTCCAGCTAATGGCTCACTACATACAAATGTTAGTGGTCATTCAGTGGCTGGTGTTGCCATGGTATACACGAGAAAAAATTCTCATGACAACATCCTCAGATGTCAGCTACTGGGATTTGTGAAGGAGGGGTAAATGTAGTTTGTTAATCCAAATAACATTTGCACAAAGCCAATAAGAAATGCTCTTTTTCATTTTTTTTTAACTAACTGATGCGTCGTCATTGTGGATTGATAGAGGACATAAAGGGTTTGCCCTGAAATAGATGCCAGTTACCTCAAACCCTATAGATATGGAAAATGACAAAATTTGAGCAAGACAAATTGTGGGTAATATGGTGTGTAACCAAGGAACTGCACCACTTCCATCTGCATCATCTCATTTGCCAGAAAAGGCATTGTGAGGTCTTTCCCACTAGAAAAATTACTAATTGGTATTAGTGACTGGCAGTTTGGGATGTTCTATAACTTACTTGGAATTACATAGAAAAACTGATCAACTTATGGGTGCATCGATTGCCCCAGATGTGAGACGGAATGCTGTTTGTACTTGAGTCATTGGGTCCTTCTACTTAGGCAGCACTAATTCCAATGATGATTCTAGAACTTGGAACCACCACAGTTCTTCCCAAGGCAGCTTTCTTGAGAACTTGTCATCTGCATCCCCAAAGCTTAAGAATGAGGATTAGGACTGTTTCCTCATCTCTAGCTTCTTAGCAACTGTCTCACTGAAAACATTGGCTCAGTTGTGTTGCATCCTGATCTGAATATGAACTGCTCATCACCCTTATTACATTGTACTACCCTCTGTATCCATTTATGATTCACCCTCTCCATAACTTTCATGTAATGTGACTACAGTATGATGCCTCTGTATTTATCACAGTTGTGGATGTCCCATTTGTTCTTGTTAACTGGTGCTAGTATGATTCTTTAACACTCACCCGGGGTGCACCTTTCTCTACACCTTACTACAAGTTGCTTCAGGAGACAATTCTCCCCTACCTCAGCCCGCATCTGTACGATATCCACTGTGACCTCCACTGAGCCTGCTGCTTTGCCTGACTTTATTTCCCTTAGTGAAAGTCTTACTTCCAGAGTGGTATCCTGTTTGACTATATCGTAGCCTGTTTCTGGGGAAGTACAGCATCTGTGGGGTTAATGTGATTGTTAAGCTCTACTGTAAGTACTCCCTCAATCTGCCTTTGATGTCCCGCAGAATGGTGAGCATGTTGTTTTCGCCATGCCTTATGAATTGTGTATGTCCGTTTTCTTTATCTGGATGTAGTGCCCTTGCAATCTGATGTAGTGTCCTTGGGACAACTACAGAGTCTCTTTGCAGTAGCTGGCAGAGTGCCTCCAGTGCCCTTTTCTGTGCTAATGCAACTGCTCTCTTACCTTCCTTGTTAGTCAACCTCCATTCCTTCCTAGCCTGGGTGGTCAATCCACTCTCCTACTCTTTCTGCACTCTGTATTTCTTTTGTGGAGATCCGGGACTGCTGCCTTACACCACATGCTTTCCTTATGTACCTTATAGACATACATGGACAGGCCATAACTCTGTTCAGTACTCCTGACACATGCTGTTTAAAAGTGATGCCAGTCTTCCTGTAGACCTATTTCCACTACTTCATAGAGAGGTGGAGCCATGACTAAATGCTTGAACTTTCACAGTTTATCTCCAGTCAACTTCCTGGTCTTCACCCTGATCTCTGTTGACCTTAGCACCCTCCTTACCTATTGCTTGCAGCTGATTGGAAACCAGTGGTTTATGCTGTGGGCCACCTGTTCCACTGAGGAAGACCATGCAATCTTTGTTCATTACCCAGTACCCTTTTCTCACTAGGGAACTTTACCTGAGTTGGAGATAGGCCACTCCATGTTGTGAACTTGTGACTCTCTCTCTTAATGAAGCATGTTATGGCTACTATCAAGCCATTTGTAAGACAGAAGTCTAGAACAGTCTCTCCATTCTTCCTGTTGCCCCATGTTGAGCCAGGCAGTCCTGATTTCCTTTCCTGTCTCACATGATATGTGCATTCAAGTCATCCATTATCTAAACCGATTCATGATGTCCAACTTGATCTATTATGTCCTGCAAACTGATATCTGGCTGCACTCTTTGGCTCACTGTCACAACTCGGCAGTGGGGCATAGGATGAGATTATAAGTACTGCACTATCATTACACTGGAGTCTGATTGGCATGAGTCTGTCACTTAGTCAAACAGTATCCCTCACTGCCTTCTGAACCCTTTCTCTTACCACAATTCACAGAGCATTTCTAGCCTGTTCCCCTGCAGAGAGGTAAACTATGGATTCCAAGCCAAGTAGCTTGGATACAATGCCCTTTCATCTTGTCGCCTAGAAACATTGGATGTCTGTCCTCCTCCGTTCATGTCATCCATTTCCAAGCTGCGTCCTGTCAGTGAACCTGCACTGAGTAGCAATTGACAGGTAATTTTTCCCTGGTTCATAGGTACGTACTAGGCTATCGGCCCAAGGGCCTACGTAAGCCTAGCCAACAAGTCTCCCTGGCTTATGCCACCCAAGAAAGTTATTTTCCTGTGCCACAGTTGAGCAGAGACACAGAAGTGATCCCCGGGGTGTATTTCCTATTTCCCATCCACTCATCAAGATTTTTCTTGAAGAGCGCTAATGAAGAACTTTGCTTGACATAGATGGGTAGCCTGTTCCAGAG
This sequence comes from Protopterus annectens, assembly GCF_019279795.1. Classification (NCBI taxonomy): domain Eukaryota; kingdom Metazoa; phylum Chordata; order Ceratodontiformes; family Protopteridae; genus Protopterus; species Protopterus annectens. The sequence goes on along the minus strand of NC_056745.1, from coordinate 550,773,135 downwards.
TATGGGAAGTCTCTGGGACAGGAATCTATCTCTCCAGCATGTCCTGTTTATTGTGGTGACAAGGTTTAGGTCCCTAGAGCGTGTAGCTCGGAGGGATTGGGATTTCTTTAGGTGTAGCATGTCCAGCAGCTCTGGGTTTGACATAGCTTTATATGTTAGGCAGAGATCACCTCTGAGTAGGCGATATGCTATGGAGTAAAGCTGGAGTTTTTTGAGACGGTCAGTGTAGGGCATTTGTTTGAGTCCAGTAATCCTCTTTGTGGGGTACTTCTGTGGCCTTTCCAGCTGCTGCAGATGTCTTGTGAGGTGCATTCCAAAAGGGGCGTTGTACTCTATAATGGGTCTAATGAGTGACGAGTAGAGGGTAACGATGACCTCTTTTTTCTGGATGAGAACCCTTTTATGATGAGGTGTGCCATGTAGAAGGACTTCCTGACTACTGTGGCAATGTGACTATCAAAGGAGAGACTACTGTCCACCTGGGTCCCAAGGTCTCTTATCACGCATTCGGTGTTAAGTAGATTGCTGCCTTTGTGGTAGTTCATGGGTACAGAGTTTTACCAAAGGGGATGACGCTGCACTTTTTGGCATTGAGCTTGAGGCCATGGCTCTGACACCAGGCATCTGTCTCAGAGAGACCCTTCTGTAGGATGTTCCCATCATTTGGGGACTTGACTGTGGCTCCTAGTTTGCAGTCATCTGCGAACTTCATTAGCTAGAGGCCTTCTGTGTTAGCCTGTACTTCAGAGAAGTAGATACCAAAAAGGAGCAGTCCCAGGACGGAACCCTGTGGTACTCCACTTGTCACTGGTTTGAGGTCAGATTTGGAGTCTGCAACTTTTACAGTGTGGGTTCTGTCAGTGAGCCAGTTAGCAACCCATCTTGTGACGTAGGGATTTATGCCTAGTTTATTGAGGTAATCTGTAATCCCAGAATGGGGGATGGTGTTGAAAGCCTTGGCAAGGTCAAGATAGGCTGTGTGAACCACCTTACCCTCATCTACGGCTTTGGTGACTGCCTCAAAGAAGTCGATCAGGTGCAGGAGGCATGATCTGCCTTTCACAAACCCGAACTGGGTGGGATCCAGAGTTTGGAAGTTACCAATGTCTTTGTTTATGAGTTCCATGATGATACATTCCATGGCTTTGCAGACCAGGCTCGTCATGCTAATAGGTCTATTGTTCCCGGGATCAGTAGTGGCTCCCCCTTTGTGGAGTGGGATAACTGTTGCTGTGCGCCATTCAGTGGGCACAAAGCCTGATGTGAGGCTATTATTGAACATGGTGCTTAAGTGGGGAGCCAGTTAATTCTGAAGTTCGTGTAAAATGCAGCCTGGGATGTTGTCCGGTCCCATGGATGCTGTGTTTTTGGCTTTAGAGTGCAGCTTTCACCTGCGTAGTTGTGATTGCAGGGACTCTGCATTCTTCCTGTATAGATATGGGCCCTTTAGGGCGTGGGGGGGAGGTAAAGTTAGCACTGAACCTATCTGCCAGGATGTTGGCAATATCAGTTGGTTCTATAATTTTCGTGCTTTTGTGCTGCAACTCAAAGCAGATCTGGGTGTTGCCATGGAGATTCTTGACATAGCTATAGAATGCTTTGTGGTTATCCTTGGAATTAGTGGCGATTTTATTTTCGTAGCTAGCTATGGAGGATCTTATAAGGGATCTCAGCTTCTTACTGAGGCTGACCAGGGAGCTCCTCCACTCATGGGATTTTACTCTCTTTTGCATCAGTTTCTTCCTTCTGTTGTACAGTTTGTTTATGGCAGGGGACCACCAGATTGGCTTCCTTTTTTTGGATGATAGCATCTTGGTTCTGTTTGGGATAGCACAATCCATGCACTCATGTAAGTGCTTATAGAGTGCATTTGTGTAGGATTCAGCAGTTGTAACTGTATTGTCCATCTGTATGGGTGTCATGAATTTCACTACTTCTGTCTTAAGAAGCATGAAGTTGGCTTTGGAGAAATTTTTTACTGTGGTTTCCTTAATGGGGGGTGGGATGTGGATATCAAGGGTGATTAGCTTATGGTCGGATCGGACCAACGAGGAGTTGACTTCAGGTGTGGAACACCGGTCACTCATGTTGGTAATGACTAGGTCTAGGATATTGTTGCCCCTGGTGGGGGTGTGGATAAGTTAATCTAGGGCATTGGAGTTTATGAATTCCAGAAAGCATTGCACTAAGGAGTTGGTACATGAGTAGTTTTCCCAGTTAATGGTGGAGTAGTTGAAGTCGCCCATTATTAGGGTGTTTGGTTGAACCCTAATATTTTCCAGTACATCAAGAAAGGAGGAGTGGGAATCCTGGGGCATTGTGGGGATCTGTAGCAAGCTACAATTTGGATTACAGTTTTGCTAGAGTTAGTTGCACTTGGATAAGCTTGGATGCATTATGCTGAGCAACTAGCCTGGAGGTGTGGATATCCTTAATGAATATGGACACACCCCACCTTTGGTGTTTCGGTCCAGGTACATGGCCAAAAGGTGTGGTATGAGTTATAGCCTGGTAGTGCCGTGGTGCTCTCTGGAGCCTTGAACCAGGTCTCAGTCACTGCACAGATATTGATGTTCTCCATTTTAAGGACTGCCTCGAGTGAGTGCATTTTGAAATTTAGACTTCTAGCATTGAGTAGCATTGCCCTCAGTTTTTGCTTGCCTGTTCCTGTTATGGTGGTGAATTTGTTACTTGAACCCTGCCTAAAAAAGGCAGTATAGGGGCAGCAAGAGCCTTAGCCAGTATCCAGAATCCCAAGGGCGACAGGTGCAAGCCATCTGTGGCGCAAAGCATTGTGGTCTGTCGACCATGTCATCCCAAGCATACAGATACTGGATCCCCTTAGAATGACACCAGAAGCTTAACCAATTGTTGAAGTCAATCATTTTGTCCTTGTACTGCGGTATCATTCTGGGTGATGGCAGAATGCTACTCAGGGCTGCTACTCAGGGCTAGGGTCATACCTGACTGGGCTACAAGATCGCAGAGCTCTTCCATGTCTCTTTTCATGCAGTCCAGGGAGGTACGTCTCAGGTTATTCACACCAACATGGGCAATGACAGAGTCATATTTGTACTTGTTGTACAATGACCCGAGTGTGTGGGTTATGTGGTGGATCCTGGCACTCAACAGGCAGCTGACAGTAACCTTCTCCTTGTTTAGCCTGGTGAGTGGGACATCAGTGTGCCTGACTATAGAGTCACCTATGACTAGTGTGTTGGGTATGTTGTTTTAACTTATTGGCTGTGTTTGAGTGGCACACTGAGTCTGTGGACTATGTGCCATTTGGGTTGTGTTGGGGAATGGAGGTTTCTTGTGTTTCTGCTTTGGAGGTCTCTGTTGCTTAAGCAGGTTATTATTGAGAGCCTCCGCAAATGTTTTTGAGTTTCTATGTGTGGATTTTGGTGGTGTAGACGTAGTGAGACTATGTGATGATTGTGGTGTGGTGCAAATGTTTACATTCTCCTCATGACTGTCAGGTTCAGTCTTGGTTGGATAGAGCTTTACCTCCAGGCTAGATAAGTGCATCTCTTACAGGTTGTAGTGTTGGGTGGTAGGAGGAGAGGGTTGTCTGTGTACATGAGGCAATTTCTACATTGCCTCAAGATGCCCAGATTCATCAGATAGACAGGGGAGAACACTGGGAGCTGACCCTTGGACATGTCTGAATAAAAAACTATTTTCCTCTAGATAAGTGAGGAAAGTGATTACAAGAGCTGTTTTTCTCAACGCCAGTGAGAAAAGTAAGTACAAAAACTGTTTCCCTCTAGGTAATGAGGTTCGTTAGTTATGCATCCAGCTGTAGTTCAACACAGCTGCCAAAGATAACTCACAATGGGTTACAATAGAGTGGCCAGCCATTACCTTATTAACGTAAGGCTGCTGAGTTTTATGGGAGCCACACAGCCAATAGAGAGCGCACACACACACACACACACACACACACACACACACTTTATGGAGTGCATTCAAACCTTACCATAATCCTTGTTTTTGGTAGTGGATGAAAGTTAACAGGAGTAAGCAGTAAAATTCCTACTTGGCACCTATCTTTCTTTGCAACAAAAAAGGAAGTATCCTGATATCTTAAAAGGAAGATAATTTTTTAAAAATATGTACTGAGGTTAGAAGACACTCTAAATGTGCTGAGAGAAGTATATCAACCAAAGTGTATCCTGCACGCAAGGAGTTGCACGGCTGTAAGGCAAGTGAATAACAGAAAAAAACGCCAGCAACGAGGTTGGACTGTAGAAGGTAGTTTATTGAGGTATTAATAAACTACCCAAACACCAGATAGGTCCCACATACCGGTTTCGGCCCAGGTTCTAACCCAGCCTTCTTCAGTGTATATCAACAGAACCCATTCAAAAAATAAAGGTGTTTATATATAGCATACAATTCCATGATTGGTTATATTAATCAATCAATCAAGCTCATAAATATTAAACAAATATGGCATTTCAATAATAAATGTGGCATTTCAATAATAAATGCAACCAAACATATTTGTAAATACAGAAATTAGTAAAATGACATATCATGTGTAAAAAGACATATCATGTGTGAGAAAATTTTTTGAAATCCATGTTTAATATTTTTTGTTATTATATTCTATAAATATTCATTTAATCCTGGATTTAACAAAGCACCAAGTTTGGTGATCCACTTTTTTTCCTTTAGATCAAGTTTAGTGTGCCAACCCCCTTTGTTACTTCTATCACCAATAATTTTGTCAATTATTGTGAAGCGAAATTGAGCTTTATCTAGACTAGATTTTTGGACAATATTTTTATATTGTTCAAAGGGAATGAAGGACAGGCTAAAACCCTAGTAGAGTATTTGAATGAAACAGATTTCTTAGAATTTACATATAACTTTCACGAGACGGAGATACCATATTTGGATGTATTACTAACTAAAAACACATCCCTTAAAAAATATGAAGCAAGAATTTACAGAAAACCTTCATATTCTAATACTTTTTTACATTTCACGAGTGCTCACCCTTTTTACCAAAAGAAATCGTTAGTAAAGGGCCAACTGGTCAGAGCGGCCAGAATGACCACTACAGAGGTTGATTTTGAAGCCGAATGCAACATATTAAAACAAATGTTCATCAGAAGAGCATACCCTAGTAGAATTTTGGATGATATTATCACTGAAGTTGTTGATAAAAGAAAGAATGGAACATACAGGCCAATACTGAACAAAACTGAAAGGGTAGTTATAAGTGACATCCTAGTAGAAGAGAATAACACATTTACAGAATACCTAGCCAGTTCCACAATAATAAATGAGGATTCAGACTTTAAAGTGAACTTTGTTATTACATATGGCATGGATTTTGAGCACATCAAGAATATTATAAGGAATAATTGGAACATTATTACCCAAGATAGGGAACTTTTGGACAAATTGGGTTTTGAACCAAAATTTACAACAAGAAGGGATAGGAATTTCAAAAATATATTTGAAAACTTGGGAAACAATGTAAATAAAAAGAGCAGCATGCAACAATGTTTGACATGTCCATATTGTAAGTTCATTCAGGTAGGGACATCAATAGATATCCAGACCAACAATTATAATACTAGGAGAACATTAAAAAGTTCAGGAAAATTTAATTGTAATTCCAAAATGGTGGTTTATTTGTCCAAGTGCTCAAATTGTCCAAGATTCTACGTTGGAAAAACTAAACGTAGATTAAGAGACAGAATATACGACCACCTATATAGTATAAGGAAAAATAATCAGGATAGTGCATTAGCAAAACATATTGAAGAGAATCCTGGACATAAATTTAAGTTCTGGGTACTAGACCAAATATTACCAAACATCAGAGGAATTAGAATTAGAGAAGTTGGAACTGATATGGCAAATTAGGTTAAATGCATATAATGACCTAGGCTTAAATGATATGTGTTCAATTATGCCTATTTTGAGAATAAAAAGTTTAAGTAGATAAATGAATTGAAGCCCCAATAAAATTAAAATTTAATGCAGGTGGTTGCTGTAACATGTAATACATAATATTATACAATATTTTTTATTAATAATTTTTCATTAATATTATGTATGAGTTTCTACCATTAAGAAACTTGGTTGATACAATATAAGAACAATTTTTAAGTTTTGTAGTTTTTAGTATTATAGTTCATTTATTATTTTTTAATGAAACCATATAGTTAAATGTTGTTAAATGATTGCTGATCATATGTATAAATTTGTGTACAAGTGTTTTAGAGTATAGCCCTTTAAATTAGCTGTAAGCTGGGGTCAGCTGATTTGAGTAAATACTATTTAAGTAAGTTTTTAATGGAATAATAATTATCTGAAGAAGTCCACGAATTATTGTGGACGAAAAGCGCTTCATTTTATTTTGAATAAAAGATTGTACCAGTCAGAGTTTGCCACGCCATTTTTTCAGTTTGTTAGAGTAGTCTGGTGTATATACCTTCTTGGAGAAAAGTGTTAAATTTCTGTATATTGATGATTAGAAAAGCATGTTGTGGCAACCAGAAAAATAAATTTTTGAGAGAGAGCAAGAACAGTATGCACACTGGAACAGTGAGAGTAGGCACTGCATAACATGGAAGTAAAGAATATACTAAGTTGCTTCAAAAACATCATACCAGCAATGAATATGTGCACACAACAGCAGTAGTAACTACAAATAGAAGGACACATAAGTGGCATACCTAATGGATAAAAATGCAAAGGACTGCAATTCTGTCTAAGGCAAAGATGAATATTAATTTTGCTTAGCGTATGAATTTGCAGTCATAGCTAAATATGGCGGTGGCCCAGATTAATTGGTACCTGGGTATGGTATAGGCTTGTTCAGAGGAATAGACACCTATACATTAAATATTGCTAAAAGCATATTTCTACCATGACGTACTGTGAAAGTGCTATTCAGATGATAGCAGTAAGGAGAGAGATGAGGGAACAGTTTCAGAGGCACACCTGGCTTGACTGCAAGCAACTCTGTTGATGTGTATTGTCATTCAAATTAGCTGAACCTAGCAGGGCAGGAAATGTGAAACTCTTCTAGCTGAGGGTGGAAATATTGGAGGAGTAGTTTGAGAAGCAACTGAAGCAGATCAAAGTTGAATGTCTAAATAAACCCTGTTATCTCAGCAAAGAGCTGGCAGTTCTGGAAGAATTTTTCACACAATGTGTAACACCGTAAGCAAACACATTTGTAAAAGGCACTGCCAAACGTAGCTGCTCTTTCCTCCTCTTCCATTCTAAATGAGTGGAAGTCTTATATGACAGCCCAGCTATGGGCACTGTATTCTCAGAAACAGTGGACAGTGGGGAAGATTTTTCGTTAGAAGACAACAACCTCTCAACAGGATGTCTGCCCCCAGGAGGTCAGTCAGGGTTACAAACTGAATAAAATTTCTAGTAACTACTACTGTCTGGTGCATACAGGCTTGCAATGAGCCAAACTTAAGGAAAAATTAAAAAAATCTTTTTAAAATGTTTTCCGTAGTGCTCCTTTAATTTGCAGAGGAGCATCAGGAAAAACAACTTGCAGGAGAAGCTACTGTTATCATTTTACTGCTGTTTTTTTTTTTTTTTTTTTTTAAAGTGTGCGGACATACTGCATTTCCATGTGGTATGCAGACAGGAAGGCCCTTCAAAAGATCATTAACTCTTCCCAGAAAGTCAGTAGCTCCTCACTGTCCTTTCTGGAAGAACTCTTCAGCTCTTGCTGTCTCAACAAGGCAAACAACATCTTTAAAGACCCTTCTGACCCTGGATATCACCTGTTTGAGCTGCTGCCTTCTGGCAGATGGTTCAGGTCCATTCCATCTCGGGCAAAAACGTAATAACAGTTTCTATCCCAGAGCCATACGTGAACGGAACAATGCTAAATACTCACACTGAGTACAGATAATAGTCATTTGCACTATAAGGTGTATGTTTACATTCCTGTGCACCTTACTTTATTCCTTTCATGTGCAATATACCTAGTGCAGTAACTTGGTTGCTTACTGCATTGCACTGCATTATATTATAGTGTTGGTATTGTATTGTTTTGTATTCTCTTATTTATTCATGTTCATTGTATGTGAATGCACCTTAGTAGGATTGCTACACATTTCATTTTACTTGTGCAATGACAATAAAAGGAATCTTATCTTATCTAAATATCTTCGGAGCTGCTTTTTTGTATTGATTAGTTTCTTTAGTTTCTTTTTCCTTTATGTAAGTAGTACACCATATCAAATTTCTCTTTATTATTTATTTATTTATTTATTTATATTTGTTGACTGGGAGTGTCCGACTGGACGTAGGTCTATTTTCAGCGGAGGCCCGGGGAGAAAAGCTCCACAGTTAAAATAAACAGACAGTATTTACATTGGATTACATAGCGATTAACAATTTACATAACAATTACTTACAACATATTTACAGATGAAGAACATAGTACATCAGTAGACAACTAGAATCTTTATCTGTGAAGTACTTAACAGACATTAACAAATGTTGCAAGAAGAAGTTCCTGCTGTATAATAAGTACTGGCTTATGAGCATCTGAGCTTGCTATAATCAAGGTAGTTAGTGGAGTGGAAAGAAAGGTAGTGGCTGGATGGGGAGGGTGATATTAGAGTGGGAGTTGAAGGGCATAGCCAGCATATTTTTAGATGCGCTTTTAGTAAAGTTTTGAAGTGGGTGCATGATGGTATGGAGGTAATTGTGGGTGGGAGGGAGTTCCATAATTTGGCTATGGTGCAAGAGAATAGTGCTTCACCAGCAGAGTTATTGGCTTTAGTGATCTGCAAGTGATTTTTGTTGCTGGATCTTAGTGGTCTGGTGGTACGATAGGGTTGGAGTAGATTCTGGAGGGATGGGACATTTAATGGATGATTTACTAGTTTGTGGGCAAGTGAGAGTTGATACCATTGAAGGAGGTGAGGGAGTTCAAGTCAGCCCAGTTCAGCAAGTGAGAGACGGTGGTGACTACGGTAGGATGCCCCAGTGGAGAATTTGGCGATTTTGTTGTAGCAGGTCTCTAGCTTGTTTAAATCGCATTGCCTTAGGGTGGTATATATTGGACAGGCATAAAGTAGGGTGGAGATAAGGTGGGAATTTGCTATTGAAATCTTTGCTGCTTTGGTGAGAAGTTGCTTATTTCTGTATAGCGCCCCTAGTTTATTGTGGACTTTTTTTATGGTCAAGGATATGTGAATGCCAAATTTGTTTGTCTATTTCCACTCCTAGCAATTTGGTCTGTTCAGTTGGGTATATGGTGGTGTTGTCTTTTGCTGTGATGTTAAAGTGAGAGTTGTTTTGAGTATGTTTGGTGGGTTGGAAGATGAGTAGTTTAGTTTTGTTTGGGTTGAGTATTAATCGGGCATCGGATAACCAAGTTTCAACAGAGGAAAAGGCTTCCTGTGTGACTTTTTGCAGTTTGGGTAGGGACTGGGCTGAGCAGATGATGGTTGAGTCATCTGCGTATTGTATGTGTGCGCCATGTTTGGCGGCAGAGGCTAGATTATTGGTGAAAACAGAGAAGAGTAGGGGTCCAAGGATGGATCCTTGGGGAACCCCTATGGAGACAGGTAGTTGGGGAGATATGTCATTCTGCCATACAACGGATTGTTGGCGGACAGACAGGTAACTCTGAAACCAGTTGGTGACCGATTGTGAGAAGGATAGGTTATTGAGGACAGAGATAAGTTGTTTGTGTGGGACCATGTCAAATGCTTTAGATAGGTCTAGGAAAGTAGCAGAGGAGAGATAGCCATTGTTTTTATGCTGAAAGATAGTGTTAGTAAAGAAGAATAAGGCAGTGGTGGTGCTATGGTTTGGTCGGAAACCATGCTCAGTATTGGAAAGGAGGTTGTTAGTAAGGAGGTAGTCTGAGACCTGAGAGTGTATGCATCTCTCTAGTATTTTGGAGTGTGGAAAGAGAATAGCTATGGGGCAGTAATTGGTTAGTTCTGTGGAGGGTCCGCCTTTGTGGAGGGGAATTATATGTGATGCTTTCCACAGTGTGGGAACGTAACTTTCTGACAGAGATCGGTTAATCAAGACGGATACTGGGTAGGCCAGAACATCAGCTTTAATTTGTAGGTATTCACTCGGGAGGTTGTCTGCTGCTAATCTGGTGGTCTTAAGTTTAGTTAAGAGTTTTTTATGTTGGAGGTAGGTACAGGAGAAAAAGAAGGCAGTGGGGAGATTACTAGTTGAAGGTGTGGTTTGGAGGGGAGGGGGGTTGTGTTGTTTAGCTAGTGATAGTATGGTTTGTGTGAAGTGTGTGTTGAATGAGGTAGCAATATTTTCTGAGGAGTGAGGGATGTTAGGAGGAGGGGTACTGACTTTACCTGGGTGGAGGATGGAGTTTATGGAGGACCAGAATTGTTTGGGGCTGTGTTGAGAGGAGTCTAGGGCAGACTGGTAGTATTGGAATTTGTCCTGTTTTATTAGCTTTTTGACTCTATTGCGTAGTTCTAGGAATTTCTGTCTAGCTGAGGGGGTTTTGGTTTTGTGCCAGTGCTCCCAGGTTTTATCTCTGTTTCTCATTTCTGACTTGGTGGTTTTCTGTAGCCATGGTCTTGGTCTTTCTTTGCCTTGGCCATGTTTCTTTTTTCTAAAAGATCTCTAGTTTTTTTGTTTGTATTTTTGCACGTCCTTAGTCGCTTCTTTTTCCAAATCGCCCAAGGTTTCTCAGTTTAAATATAATGTTTTGCAGGAATCTGTTGTTTTAATGAACATACATTTGTGTTTGAAACTTCTGACAGTTTTTGTGCAAGTATTTTTCTTTCCTCTAATTTCTCTCCTAATGTTTTTGAATATATTCTGTCTGGAAACTCTGGGCTTCTTACATAATACTAGTACATCATTTTTTTCTTATCTTCAATAGTCTACTCTGTCATCTTTGACTCTTTTCTGGCCTGTCCATTTTTGTGTTTTTTGTGAACTACTACTACATTCTACAACAGGAGAGCCCCCCCCCCCCCTGCCACCCCAGGCCGGGCCTAGCCCCATTGTATGTAGGAATGTTTGTGTCTTGAAGATTCTAAAAACTGTCATTTTTATTTTTTAACCTTCTTCTGTCCATGATATATGCTATATCTATATATATATATATATATATATATATATATATATATATATATATATATATATATATAATACAGTCTGTATTATCAGTGTCATCTTGGTGACATTTTGTAAAACCAGGGTCCGCCTTGTGAAGGTACTCGCCAAGACTTAAGGATGAGTTCAATTCCAGCAGTACTACTCTCCTTTCCTTCTTGATGTTATCATTTCTCCATCCACATATGGTTATTGTGGAAAAGATGATGTGATGGATTATTGCATAATAAAAATAGAGAAAGTGAAGATGTGTTAGTTTAAATGAAAAGATGGTCAGGAAAGAAAGGATAGGGATAGAGACTGATAAAGGTTGTGAGGGATAGTGAGAAGGATAAAAAAGTAACAGAATTAATAAGGAAATATTAATATGACAGCAATATGATTGTGCCAAAATGAAAAATAAATATATTTAAAGTTTAGATATTCTGAATATGTTGGTATAAATATTGTAAAAATGTATATAACATTAAGATATATAAAGCAACCACCTATTCATGTCATTAGGTGCTGCAGTTTTTTACAGCCATCTGAGTTACCACCAAGTCAGACAGATGGGTCTTTTGTTTAACGTTTCATCCAAACTTCTATTCCTTCTTATTGTATTTCACTCCCTTGTCTTTTGTAACAAAAAAAAAAAACATTTTCATATAATGTATATTCCTTGTCTTAAGTTCTTGCTCAAGTCTGAAATATTCACTTTTGGATATTTTTCTTTTTTTTTTCTTTATCTATTCCAAAATATTAGCCTCAGCTCTCAACATTTCCCCATTATTAGTATATTCCTCTTTTTTTTTATTATTCTTCTATAATTTTTATCACTTACATCCAACTCTGTGCAAAGAACTCTGTCTTCAGAGTTCCACAATGAAATCATTTTTTCGTACCCTAGCCTATGGTGTGCCTTTGGATTTATCTCTAATGATGTATCCATCTCTGTATCCATCCCTCTTCCTTCATTAATTTTTCTTCTATTTTATTTTATTTTTTCCCTTTAATTCCAATTTTCCATCCCATATGTTCTACCTTTTACTGTTGTTCCCCTCGTCAGCCAGTTCTAATTCTTTTTCTTCTTTTCTTGTGTATTATTTCACATTTGTCTGCATTATAATTGTTTCTATTTGACTTATTTGTTGTTAAGATCTTTTCTCTTGAGCAGTAAATTTCCAGTTTAATCTCTCTAGTCAGATGTCTATTGGCTGCATTCGGGTTTGTTAAAATAAATTTGAGTTTAGCAAGTCGTCATCCCCCCCCCCCCCCACCGCAAACTTCCTGTGCAGTTCCTTGTTTTAACATCCATTATCCAGTGCCATTCCTGTATGGCTGTGGAACCTCTCTTATCTGCTTTCCTGCTGAGGAATAATAGTCTGCTGTTACGTAACTATGACATGAGAAGGAGGAATTAAATTAGATCACAATTTTCTGCTGCATGTAAGAAATAAACATGGAGAACCTTGTCGGTATTTTCTTGTTTGGATTTACCTTTTGTGTGTTTGGCCACTCAAAAATCTCTGTGATGTTCTGTTACCAGTTCTTCCTTCTTTGGGAAAATCTAGAATATGAGACTGTTTTCTAAATTTTATTTATTTATTGACATTTGTTGACTGGGAGAGTCCACTGCACCAAAACCCCATTTTCAATGGAGGCTTGGGGAGAAAAGCTCCACAAGTGTAACAAATAAAAAATGAATCTAACATACGTAAATCAAATTTGACAATGTATAAAAGGAGAAAATATATAATACAATTTAGATCAGAGTTAACATCATTAGGCTATAGGAGTCAATAAGTACAGGTTAAGTTACATATGTAGAACAGTATAGATATGAAACAGTACCATATGTAGCATGTGTTAGAAACAATTGCATTGCTAGGTAACAAGACCTGGAGTAATAGAACTGGTTATTATTTACTGCATAATACAAGAATTAATTGAAGGACTGTTTTAGGGTGGTTTGATTTTTGGCAGGGGCAGGAGGAATTGTTTAGGTAGTAGGATTTTAGTGCTGACTTAAAAGTTTTTATGCAGTCAATTTGAGTTATTTGGGAGGGTATGGTATTCCATAGCTTGGCAATGCTATGGGAGTACAGACTTTGTCCAGCTCTTTTATTTGGTTTTGTTATGGTAAGTAGCTGTTTGCTTGAGGATCTTCGTGTTTATGTAGGAGTATACATTTGTAGGATGGAGCTGAGTGCTGCGCAGTCACTGGGTCTGAAGATTAATTTATGGGCCAATGTTAATTGGGTATAGTACAGATGGTGGGGAAACTCTAGCCAATTTAATTTCTGTAATAGCTTGGCAATGATGTGAGTGGTAAGGTTTTCCGGAGGCAAATGTGGTTATTTTATAATAGCGGGATTGTAGTTTATTAGTAAGGGTTGAGTTAAGGTTTGTAAAGATGGCACTACTGTACAAAAGGGTGGGGATAAGTAAGGTAAATGGCAAGTTTTGTTTGGTGTGGTTGTCCAGGTAAAGTTTGTGCGATAAAGTCTGCTTAGTTTAAAGTGCGTCTTCTTTATTGCATTGAGTATATGAGGCTCATAAGCGAGTTTGTCATCTATTGTTATGTCTAGCAATTTAGTTGTTTTCACTGTTTCTATTTCTGTACCATCCTTAGAACAGATTTTGATGTCCATATCTAGTGATTTTGTGGAGAAAAGTAAAAGTTTAGTCTTTTTAGGGTTTACCAGGAGTTGAGCATTATTTAGCCATGATTCGATTGTGGTAATAGCCTTTTTGAGTGACTGTAATAAAGTCAGAAATTGTTGGAGGTGGATATTAATGTGGAATTGGCATATTGGATATGAATTTGTATTTGGGGGACTTTGTGGAGGTTATTGATGAAGGTATTAGAGTAGTGGCCCTAATATGGATCCTTATGGAACTCCTATGTTGTTTGCTTGGTAATTGGATTGTACATTAAGCCATCTTACCGATTGGTCCTTGTTATTTACGTATGATGCAAACCAGTTAAGAGATTTAGGGGAGCATCCTAATTTTGATAGCTGGATTAATAGCTTAGTATGTGATACCATATTGAAGGCTTTAGAGAGATCCAGTAGAATTACTGAAGTAGGGTGACCAGCATCTAAGGCCTTGTTAACAGTATCAGCAAATGAGAGCAGTGCTGTTGTAATGCTATGTCCTGGACGGAAGCCATGTTGGGTGGGGGCCAGAAGAGCATTGTCAGAGAGGTGTTTAAGTAGTTGTGTGTGAACACATTTCTCTAAGATTTTTGACAGTGGAGAAAGTATAGAGATGAGGTGATAGAGAGATCATGAGAGTTTCCACCTTTATGTAGCAGAGTAATGATAGATTTTTTTTCCACAATTGGGGGATATAAGATTCTGAGAGCGGATTATAAGAATGCTAATGGGGTATGCAATTGCACTTGTTGCTAGTTGTAGATACTCTGAGGGAAGATTATCTGCAGAAAGAGAGCAAGGTTTGAGTTTGTTTAGGAGCTTGAAAATCTGGGTGGTGGATACAGGCTGGATAGTAAAAGAATAAGCTGAGGGGGTGGGGGGTAGTTGCTTTGTCAACCAAAACAGGTTTGTTATAGTCTAGTAAGGAATTGGTAGCATATAGGGTGTTTGAGTTTGAGTCTGGTGGAGAGTCCTTGAGTAGCTTTTGGATGGTGGAAATTAAATGGGTATTGAATTCATGGGGAATTTGTTGTAGTGTCTTATCAGGTGTGGGGGGATGGGTTTTGAGTGAATTGATTTAGTAGGGTGGAGACAGATGTCCAGAACTTTTTTGGATTGTTATATGAGGGGTGGAGACAGATGTCCAGAACTTTTTTGGATTGTTATATGAGCTAGTTAGCTTAGAGGAAATATAGTTCTTTTATGTTATAATCACTAACTTTTTGTTTTTATTACAGAGTTTTGTAGTTCATTCTCTTTGGTTTTATTTTTTTGCCATACTTTCCATGCTTTTATTTATTTTTATTTTATTTTACATTTGTTTACCGGGATAATCCGACTGGATACATGCCCATTTTCAGCAGAGACCCAGGGAGAAAAGCTCCAATAGACAGTATTACATAGATTACACAAGAAGTTAGATAACATTTAGAAAATATAAGACAATGTATTTTGTACAATGGTTTAGTAATGTTCCCACATAGGGACTCATAAATTCTTATGGTCTGACACAATTTAAGCAAAATGACATCAGAGTTGGAAACAAAGCTTGGTTAAGTAATTACATGTTACGATATTTACGGATTATGCTTTCAGTTTATAACTTAATCAGGGTTGGTACATGGGCAAAGCCAGTTCACTTTGGAATACTGTTTGAGGCTTTTTTTGAAGAGACTTATGGAGGATTGAAGGGTTATATAGTTTGGCAACAAATTTCAGGATTCACCATCAGAGTTATTAGCTTTGTGGGTTTGGACTAGTAGTTTAACTGATTGTAGGGATCTCAAGTTGCTATATGGCTTAATAATATAAGTGAGGGAGTATCCTCAGGGTGGTATAGACTTTTTTGTGCTATTAGGAGTTGATTGAATTAAGCTGGGTAGTTCTAGCCACTCTAGTAGTTTCAGGTTCTGGCAATGATGGGTTCTATAGGTGGTGCCAGTGGCGAATCTGGCAATATGGTTGTAGCTATGGGAGAGCTTACTTCAGATTTGTTGAGGTTTGAGAGTATAGGTGAGGCATATACAAGAGTAGAGAGTAGGTGTGACCGGGCGATTGCAGTTCTAGCCAGTGGGGTTAAAAATGTCTTGTTTCTATGCAGTGATCCAAGCTTCTTATTGATGATCTGTATGGTTTTGTTGACCTGTAGGTCAAATTTAAGATTATTATCTATGATAACCCCTAGAAGCTTGGTGTGGGTATCTGGAGAGATAGTGGTACCATTGTTAGACATGACAGAGAATGAGAGTGTGGCAGATCTACTAGTGGGGTTGAACAGTAGAAGTTTAGTTTTATTGGGGTTCAGCAGTAGATGTTGGTTGGCGAGCCAGTTTTCAATAGCTTTGTCTCTAAAGGAGAGACTTTAGTTTGTTTTGTTAACCAGGGGGCATGGTTAATTTTTGTTCACTTGGTACGTGCTGGAGCTAGGATGTTGGGAGTATCCAGAAAGAGTACATTGAAGTAGTTGACAGCCTCATCTAAGGGGAGTGTTTTTAGTGGGCACCAGTTTTGAGCTTTTAAAATGCTTATGAATTTATTTTGGTCAAAGTGGGAGAGATTCCTGGCTATAGGAGTTTGTCTTAATTGTTTGCTGGTGAGTCCTATAGGCATATGCTGGGAGGTGGTCACTTAGGGTGTTAGGAAGGGTGCCTGAGTTTGGGTAATTGAGAGGATGAGATACTAGTATCCAATCAAGGGTTGACTCAGATACTGTAGATAGACCATGGGTAGGAGTAGAGATAAGATGTGTGAAGCTATGCAGGTTTATACTATTGGCTGGAGAGGGTGAAGTTAGGTTTAGCCAATTAATGTTGTTGTCTCCAAGGATTATGGTTATGTGGGAAACATTTGGCTGTATCCAGGATAGAAAATCCACTAATATGGGGGGTATTGTGGCCTGAGGGAATGTAGACTACTGCGATACATAGATTTTTATTTCTATTGATGTGAAGGGATGCCAGTAAAAGTTCTAAGTTTCCAAATGTGGGGATTGGTTTGGGGTAGGTTGTAATATGTAGGGAGTTTTGATAGATTAATGGACCACCACCCTTTTTATGGAGTCTGTCTGGACAAATAATGTTATATCCAGGTGGGAGAATATCACTGTCAGCAATATGTGGTTTTAGCCATGTTTCAGTTACTGCAACATCACTTGAGCTGTGGGTAGCTAGCCATGCATGAAATTCAGTAATTTTATTACAAATGCTACACGTGTTTATTATTATTAGGTGTAGCTGCTGGTTTCTTGGATCTATGATGGATTTTTGAGGGCAGTTTGGGTGGATATCTCCACATTGTGTTAGTAGAAGGTGAATTATCTAGTGTGTTTGGTGGCTCTGTGATAGGGGTTTATGGAGGCGTACAAGATATAGCTTAAGTCTGGGGTTGGAAGGAAGTAGTTTTATTTTGGCTATGCTAGTGGTAGAGGATACCAATAAAAGAGGGTGAGATGTTAGAGTAACTGTCTTTGTTGAGAGGTAGTGGAAGGTTTTGGATGCTAGATGTGTAGGAGGCATAGAGCATATGGTGTTTTTGTGGAGGTAGCATATATTAGTAGGACTAAAAAACTTGTATGGGTTTTTGAAATAATGAGAGTTGTGTGATGGAGTGTGTTGATGGGGGAAGCCATTTTGAAGGAGACAGGTGTATAGGTTTAGGTAGGTTTGGGTGTGCCTTAATTACTGGAGAAAGGTAGATGGAGGATATTGGCTGATTAGTGGGAGGATCAGAGGAGAGAATAAATCAAATCGGATATACCCGTTGCTCAGGCTGCTGCAGAAAGACTAAACTACTGCCAGCTGTGATACTGTGAAAAGATAAGAGTTTATTCTCATTTTTTGTCTGCATTTTGATTTAATATATCTGTAATCTGTATAACTGTTTTTCCCCACTCACCCTCCCAGTTCTTGTTTTGGTCTTTTTGTCTTGGTGGCTTTGAGTTGCCCGCCTCTGGTATTAAGTCGATACTGGACACTCCCACCCAGTCACATTACATCAGCTCATTCTATTGTTAATAGTGAGAACCTAGCAAAGGCCCACCCCTTTAACTTCTGCATATTGAATTATCTCATTATCTTCTACCTCTTCACTTTCTACTTAAAAAAAAAAAAAAAAAAAAAAACTGTTTCCTACATTTCACGGAACTAGTGTAGCCCAGATACAAACTTGCTGTGTCCTGGACTTTTTGTATGCTAGACCAGCTCTTCAATTTTTTTCCCTCAGATCTGCTAGTTCTCTGCTCTCCTGCACTTTTATTAGCCTATTAGTCTAGCACTTTAAACTACTCCTGGTGCCAGAAAGTCTGCTCTTCAAACTTTCCCTTAGAACTAGCTGGTTTGTCAGTAGTAGCACTAAAATCTGAATCTCTGTGACTAGCACTTGCTATAAAACCTGCTGGAAAGCACTAGGAAGCCTTAAACTGATACAAGCACTCGACTCTCCTTGTTAATAAGGAGAAATTAATGTAGGCTCTAAACACCCTGTAATTGCAAAGTACCTTGCCAAGGTAAGGGAAAACAGCTCTTGTACTTTTCAAAAGAAACTCTTCAACGGTCAGCTTCCGGTGATTTCTCCTGTCCACCTGGTGAATGTGGGCATACTGGGGCAATGTAGCAATTGCCTCATGTACACAGACAACCCTCTCCTCTTACCACCCAACACTACAACCTGCGAGAGGTGCACTTACATAGCCATACTGGAAGCGAAGCTCTCTCCACCCAAGATTGTGCTAGACAGTCAAGAGGAGAAGGTTAACACCTGCACTACACCTCAAGCAACACATAGCCCTTCAAAACTCACGCCTCCAACATCCACACATAGTAACACTAAACCCACTTATGCAGAGGCCCTTAACATTAACCTGCCCAAGCAACAAGGACCTCCGAAGCTGAAACGCAAACAAACACAAATCACAACCAAAGTGTCACATAGCTCACAACACCAGTGTGCCACCCAACAGCCCCTAAGGCAAGACAACGTGCCCAACACTTTAGTCATAGGAGACTCTATAGTTAGGCACACTGATTGGGTTGAGAGTGTGGCTTAATGGCTAAGGTGTTTGCCTTACAAACACAAGGTGCAAGGTTTGAGTCTCACAAGAGATAATTGGCTAACCTTAAAATGGCTCGCAAGGGCAGTTAACTTACTACTAAACAATAAACTATGATGTCCCACTCACCAGGCTGAACAAGGAGAAAATTAGAGTCAGCTGCCTGTCGGGTGCCAGGATCCGCCACATCACGCATGCACTCAAGTTACTCCACAACAAGTACAAATATGATTCTGTCATTGTCCATGTTGGAGTGAACGACTTGAGATGTACCTCCCTGGACTACATGAAAAGAGACATGGAAGAGCTCTCAGATCATGATACCACAGTATAAGGACAAAATGATTGACTTCAACAATTGGCTAAGTTTCTGGTGTCATTCAAAGGGGATCCAGTATCTGTCTGCCTGGGATGACATGATCGACAGACCACAATGCTTTGCCAGAGATGGTCTGCACCTGTCGCCCCAGGGATTTAGGTTACTGGCTAATGCTCTTGCCACCCCTATAGTGCCTTTTTTAGGCAAGGCTCAAAGGACAAAAACTACCACCGTAACAGATATAAGCATGCAAAATCTGAAGGTAATGTTACTCAATGCTAGAAGTCTAAACCTCAAAATGTACTCTCTCGAGGCACTTCTAAAAATGGAGAACATCGATATCCATGCAGTAACTGAGAGCTGGTTCAAGGCTCCAGAGAGCACCCCTGCAATACCAAGCTACAACCCTGCTCCCCTTCAAAACCAGTGCTCCTACATTATCTCTGATCTCCATCAGGGATTTTCATTGGTAATGAATGCCTGGATATCTGCTGTGCCCCAAACCCCTGAAGAGAGATGAGCTAGCAAAGCTGTATCACTTCTCTATTCTCCCATGACCACTTCAACAAGCTTCTGAGTCACTGTTTTAACTCTGGATGTCTGGGCCGTAGTTGGGGCTTTATTCTTTACTCCTTATGAGCTAAATTATCATCATATGTGCTTTTAACTTCAGGTCTTTCTGGTGTAGTGCATGAAACCTATGTTGCAGAGCGTGGGTGTCCTTTGAGTGCTGTGTGCTATGTGTGGGCATTTGCACTAGTGTTATACATGAGGCTTAGCTGATTGTGTGTTGCAGGTGCTGCATCACATCTGTGGTCAGGGATGCTGGTTCAATAGCTGAGCGAGTTGTGAGTCCCTAACTGAAGCCTCTACATCCCCTTGCAAATGTCAGTTCATTGAACCATGTGAGAGTACTAGTTAGATGTTGGATGGCAGTTTGCTTTTTGCAGGTTGTGGTCCCTAAAACACTGGACATAGTGGTGGGCCATATATTGATTGGGCATATTTTTCCAGCACTCACTAATGAGGGACCAACACCATTGCTGCATGGGATGTAGACAATTAAATGGGCTAGGCGTAATGCTTCTGTAATGCAAGTAACACAGGTGACTGAGAGATCCCTTTACTGCCTCTTCCACTGCAGGAACACCTAAGCTTGGGATCAGTCCTGGGCTTGTCCTATTTCAACCTGTACAGAAATTCTCTCCTACTCGACTGTGCCAACCTGAGAGTTATGCAGTACTCCAGTTAAACAGCTCACCAGTAGAGAAGCAAGTCTCTAAGCCTTGCGCAATCTAAGCTCCACATAGTTTTCTCACAGCCTAGACAGTTGCTAAACAATTCCCATCTTATCCTGAATCCATCTGGGATTAAACAATTTTTGTCCCTTTGCAGTCACTTTTCTCCCATTAAATACTTAGAACTCAGCATCACTACAAGCAGTGTACTTTCTGCAGAGAAATTTAATTCAAGAAAATACTTGTGACTGGCAGTTTCAGACTGCCACTGTACTTGCCATTGTCTACAGCATTAAGAAGTGCTGCCAGATTCTTTGTTCCTTATGTTCTATCAAAGACTACCTCTTGCCAAACTCTTGACGCAGACTTGTCACTGCCTTACTGTGTCCTAATAAACTGTTCTATGATAGTGTCTTCTTGCTTTTTCTTGTTGAAGCCAAACTAAATTTCTGTAGGTGTACAATAAATGCACCAAGCTAGCTTTCCCTTCCACCACCTCATCCCCAGATTTACCCTGTAAGAAACTGGTTGACCTACTGGTCCTTAAGCTGTTTTTTCTCTTGGTATCTCTATTCATTGTGTGCAAATATTAATTAAAACAAACAAAAAAATCAAATAAAACAGGGACTCACGTTATGGAACTCCCCTGTTTCTTAACAATAGTAGCAGAGGTGACAGTTTCCCTGAGAACATGATGGGGCCAGCTCAGAAAGGTTACCTCAAGGTTTACCTTGTAACCATTTCCATTTCAGAGAGCCCCCTACCACAGTGCTTTAATATGAAGATATGCAGCACCACAGTGGGCTGTCTTGGTAAAATGAGGCATTCCAGGGCAGGCGCATATGCTAATTAGCCATGTACTCCCCTGTTGAAAGTAGTAAGTCATTTGTTTTACTGCGTAAAGTCGCACATGTGCTCATGGCTGCCTGTGTTAATACAGCAAAAAGCTCATGCCCACCCATCACAGTAGAGGTAAGTGCTGTGTGTGTGTCTGTGTGTGTGTCTGTGTGTGTGTCTGTGTGTGTGTGTGTCTGTGTCTGTGTCTGCGTGAGTATATGTATGTGTGCCTGGGAGGTCACAGTGGGAGGGGGATCAGTGGTTAGTTAGGGGTGTGCGCTTATGGTTGAATGGGTGAGTTTGTCTGAGATCAGTCAGGTGAGGGTGTGTGTGTGTGTGTGTGTGTGTGTGTGTGTGTGTGTTTTTAGGTCTATATTGTCATACCCATAATAGACTAACAAACAAATCCTGCAACATTGTTGGTGGGGACCACAAGAAACCATGGATAATTCTTTATATTGTGCCTGAAAGGTATTTAGAAAATTAAAAGAAAAAAGTTGGGCAGCATGAAAGATATGGGGGCAGGGACACTAGGCACCAGGGATAATGTAAATGGGCGGGTCTTGAAGCCCGCATCCTTGATGCAGGAAGTTGCAGTATTAACCCACTACACTTGCTGATCAGGTAGTGTTGCAAGGATGCTTTTCATAATAACAGGTAGTGTTGCAAGGATGCTTTTCATAATAACAGGTAGTGTTGCAAGGATGCTTTTCATAATAACAGGTAGTGTAGCAAGGATGCTTTTCATAACAGGTAGTGTAGCAAGGATGCTTTTCATAATAACAGGTAGTGTAGCAAGGATGCTTTTCATAATAACAGGTAGTGGAGCAAGGATGCTTTTCATAATAACAGGTAGTGGAGCAAGGATGCTTTTCATAATAACAGGTAGTGGAGCAAGGATGCTTTTCATAATAACAGGTAGTGTAGCAAGGATGCTTTTCATAATAACAAGTAGTGTAGCAAGGATGCTTTCGCTTTCTATAATAACAGGTAGTGTAGCATGGATGCTTTTCATAATAACAGGTAGTGTAGCAAGGATGCTTTTCATAATAACAGGTAGTGGAGCAAGGATGCTTTTCATAATAACAAGTAGTGTAGCAAGGATGCTTTCGCTTTCTATAATAGGTAGTGTAGCATGGATGCTTTTCATAATAACAGGTAGTGTAGCAAGGATGCTTTCGCTTTCTATAATAACAGGTAGTGTAGCAAGGATGCTTTTCATAAGAAGTATGAATGTCTTGCATTACTCAAGGGCTGCAACAGTCTGAGCATTATGAGGGACAGGGCTACTAAACGAGACAATAGCAAGTGTGTCCTATTACATCACGGGCAAACATGTGAGAGAGATGGTTGTGTCTGCAGTGTGGGGAGGCTTTGGGACAAAGCCGGGTAGAACAATGGATGACACCAGGGATAATTTTAATGTAGAACTTGGACTCACTCAAGTAGTTAATAGAGCAAGAGGTCTAGCATCACGATGCATTTTAAGAACACTAAGAAGAACAAAACTCTAATATCTAAAATTATTGAATGGCTGAGTGTAAGAATCTGTGATTTATGATGCGGGAGCAAAACATAAAATGAGACATCGGGGATGTTCTGTCAATTCAGGTACTTGAAAGATGTATGTGGTGTGTGTGTGTGTGTGTGTGTGTGTGTGTGTGTGTGTGTGTGTGTGTGTGTGTGTGTGTTATGGGGGGAGGAGTTAATGAGTTAAGGTGCCAATGAGATGCATGGGCTAATAGTGTTAAGTACCACAGGAAAATGCTGATTAGCACTAGTAGCAGTTAAATGGCCACTCTAATCTTTTGCTGGAGGAGTTTTACATTTTAGAACTGTGTAAGTCACATGTTCACCCAGAGGCAAGGTTTTCAAAGAGCCTTGTTAGCATACTGAAGGTCAGATTACACAAAGTCTCCGCTGGGGATGGTAGGAAGCACTAAAAGCTGACAAAGTTGTTTTTTTGTATTTTCCTTCCCCCACCCACACCATAAACTATTTGTCTAATACACTTTCTACTATTCATTGTGGTAAAATGATATGAGCTTTCACACCTTTCCTGAATGTTTGACTGAAGTGCGGTTAGTTTACACTGACATAGCACTGGAAAGTTGAGCCAAATGCAGTCTATACATAGGATTTTAATTATTTATTTATTTATTTAACATTTGTTGACCGGGAATGTCCGACTAGGTTCCACAGATCCTGTTTTCAGCGGAGGCCCGGGGAGAAATGCTCCAGAAGGATCATAGGAAGTTACTAGGCTAATGGCCCTAGGGCCCTTACAAGCCTAGACAAGTTCTTACCCGTACTTCCACAATCAGCACCTATTGCCCTTGTCCAAGAGAGACACATGTGGAACCCCCCCCAGGGTGAATTTATGGTCACCCATCCAATTGTCCAGGCTGCATTTGAAGAGGGCCATTGAGGTGCTCTGTTTGACATGATGTGGGAGTCCGTTCCAAAGCTGTGATAACGTGTGGAAGACTAATCTGTTCCTCCAGCTGGTTTTATTAATGTCACATACTAGGTCAAGGTCTTTAGAGCGAGTAACCAGTGTACCATTTGACTTTGGATATGAAACATTTCCAATAATGCAGGGTCAGAGATTGCCTTATATGCAAGGCAGAGATCATGCCTGAGTAGTCTGTATGAAACAGAATAAAGTGACAGTGATTTCATATGATCCCCAAAGGACAGATGGTAAAGACATTGAATTTAACTTGTGAGGAACATTTGTGGTTTCTCCACTTGCTGCAGGTGCTTAGAAAGGTACACACCAAAAGGGGCACTGTACTCCATTATTGGCCTGATAAGGGAACAGTACAGGGAGGTTATAACTTCTTTTTTTCTGGAGGCAATGCCCTTACTTATGAGGTAAGCAGTATAGAATGCCCTTCTTACAACTGTGGAGACATGATGGTCAAATGTAAGGTTGCTGTCAACCTGTGTGCTCAGGTCTGTAACCACTGAGTGTATACTTAAGGTCTTGCTAAGGAAGTAGTAGTTAAGTTTTAACTAAATGTATGATAATACATTTTTTGCATGGAGTTCAAGGCAATGATTTTGGCACCAATAATTTGTTTGTCTAAGACCCTCTTGTAGGATGTTGACATCATTTGGAGATTCTATGACTGCTCTGTTTGCAGTCATCAGCAAACTCTGTCAGCCACAGACCTTTAGTTTTTCCTTGTACTTCGGAGAAATAGATTCCAAACAGTAGAGGTCCCAGGACTGATCCCAGTGGAACACTGGTTACAAGTCTGCTGTTGGAGGTGGAGTCCCCTATTTTGACTGGATAAGTTCCATCAGTGAGCCAGTTAATGACCCATCTAATAATATAAGGGTTGATGCCTAGTTGGCTGAGTTTGTCAATGATGCCAAAGAGGGGGATAGTGTCAAATGCCTTGGCTAAGTCCAGGTAGGCTCTATACACAGATTTCCCCTCATCCAGGGCCTTGGTGACGGTCTCAAAGAAGTCCACCAGTTAACAGACATGATCTTTTTTTGACAAATCTAAACTGAGTAGGGTCAAGTGTTACATCTTTGTTGATAAGGTCCATGATGATTCAGTCCATGGCCTTGCAGATAAGGCTAGTCAGGCTAATAGGTCTATAGCTACCGGGGTCAGTGGAAACATCGCCTTTGTGCAAGGAAATAACAGTAGCTAGTATGAAGCCTATGCTTAGACTATGATTGAAAAGAGTACCCAAAGGTGTTCCTAATTCATGTTGGAGTTCATGTAGGACACAGCCTGGGATGTTATCAGGTCCCATAGATCCTGTGTTTTGGCCTTAGAGAGGGCATTTACAACCTGCTCTTTAGAGATACATTTAGGGGCAAGTTGTAGGGATGTCATGGAGTATGTGTGGCCGGGGAGAGGGGAGAGGGGAGTGAAGTTTTGACAGAACCTGGCAGCCAACAGGTTAGCTATGTCCACAGGCTCAGTATATGTGGTATCATTAACTAGCATTTCTGCACAAATCTGTGCCTTTTCTTCTGGGTTACAGTTGTAACTATTGAATGCCTTGTGGTTATCCTTTGTTGAGGAAGATAATTTAGACTCGTAGTTTGTTTTGGAGGACTTCAGAAGACTTCTTCTTTGCTTGTTTAAGTTGAGGAGGGAGTGTTTCCAGTTTAGGAGGGCTCGCTCCCTCTTACTCTTAGACAGAAATGTATTCCACTTATTGTAAAGCCTGTTAATGGCAGCTGTCCACCATGCAGGTTTACTCTTCCTTGAGGAGCTTGTTTTGGCCCTGTCAGGTACAGCTGAATCAATGCAGTTATACAGATGTTTGTATAAAGCATTGGTGTAGAACTCTGCACAGCTGCCAGTTCTATCTGAGGGTGGAGGTGCAGTAAAGCTATTTATACCATCCCATAAGAGGTTATAATCTGCTTTGGAGAAGTTTTTTAGTTTAATTGCTGCTGGGGGTGGGGGGGTTAGGTGCGATTACTTCGAATGAGACCAATTTGTGGTCAGAGCTCACCAGGGAGGACCTCACAGTGGGGGTGCTACAGTGGTCCCCATATTGGTGATCACCAGATCCAGGATGTTATCACCCCTTGTTGGGGTGTCAACCAGCTGGTCCAGAGCATTGGAGTTAAAGTCAAGGAACCTTTAGAGAATTGAGTTTGAGCACAAGTAATTTACCCAGTTAATGGATGGGTATTTAAAGTCGCCCAAAACCATGGTTTTTGAATGGATGGGTATTTAAAGTCGCCCAAAACCATGGTTTTTGAATGTGTCTAAAGTAAATCCGAATAGGCAGAGTGAGTGTCCTGATTCATGGAGTGGGTCCTGTAGCTGGAAATGACTTGAAAAGGTGTTCTCCACAGCCCTGAACCAGGTCTCTGTTACTGCACAAATGTCTGCGTCTTCCAAGGTGAGGACAGCTTCCAGTGAGTGCAGTTTCATGTTGAGACCCCTAGCATTTAGCAGCATAACCTTGAGGTTGTTTTTAGATGGAATTTTTATGATGGGAATTTTGTTTCTTAGACACTACCTAAAAAAAGAAACTGTGGGGGTGGCAATACCATTCCTAGTCTATTGCAGTTGGTAATTAAAGGGGTACTTTTTTTTACTAAGACAGTAAAAATTAATTTCTGAGGGTGGCCACAGTGGTGCAGCAGTTAGTGTTGCCGCCTCACAGCATGAGGTTCTCCTGTTCAATCCTTGGTTGGGGTGCCTTCTGTATGGAGTCTGCATGTCCTCCCTGTGGTCGCATGGGTTTCCTCCCACATCCCAACGACATGCTGTAGGTGGATTGGACACTCTAAATTGGCCCTAGATATGAGTGCGTGTGTGTGCCTTCTGTGGAAGGTTGGGCATCAGGCTGGCAACTCAACACCATAAAAAACTCCACTGCCAATCAAGCAGACAGATGATCCACTGTGGTGACACCTAACTGGGAAAAAGCCGAAAGAAGAAGTAAAAATTAAGTTCTGCTAAAAAAATCTCGTCCCATAGTTGACTCTATATTTTGACAAGTTATGGTAGCTATTTTTCTATGTATGTGTACATGTATGCAACACATAATCTGTTTATATTCATGTGGTTTTCAAACAAAAGCCTCTACATGTTTTATTGACACACTTGCAATTGAAAGCGTTCTGGAATATGTATAAATTCTGTATTTACTACATATCTGATAATGCAGGTCTTTTACTGGAACTATGTATGCAGTGCAATTCAAGGTTACTACTGTAATTATCTTTATTTTCTCTAAGGGTTCCCTGTTGTCGCTGAGTTGCATTGCTGACCAGACTACTTACCCAGTTACCAGTATGGGAATAAATCCCACAACTAAGCAAATGTGTGCCTGAGTATGTGTTTATTTTATATATATATATAGCTCCCCTTCACAAGAT
The DNA here is from genome assembly GCF_019279795.1 of Protopterus annectens. Lineage (NCBI taxonomy): Eukaryota > Metazoa > Chordata > Ceratodontiformes > Protopteridae > Protopterus > Protopterus annectens. The sequence continues at coordinate 550,746,066 of NC_056745.1, read as the reverse complement.
CGAATGGATGGAAGCTCGAAATTCATAATCTCGAGACCAGAATCTCGAACTTCCATTCACTCGAAATTGTGAATTGGAGGCTTAGTTTTAAAAAAAATTAAAAGTTAACTTACCTTATTGCAGGGGGCTAGGTCCCCTGTACCCTAGCAGTTTAAATGTGAATGTTCCGTGACAGCACTATAGCGGAGGAATGGAAAATCTTCCATTTTGTGGTTAACACATATAGCACAGAATGGTAGATTTCACTTTCCTTCACTATAGTGCGATCTCGGAGTAGGTATATTTAAGTAGGGGGTATAAAACATTTGAAAGGTGTTACATTTTTTTTGTCCCTTTCATATGTTCGAGTTTCTCTAAATTCAAGATTCTGGTTTCGAGTTTATGACTTTTGAGTTTAGAGAAATTCGATCATATGAAGTGGAACTATATATATATATATATATATATATATATATATATATATATATATATATATATATATATATATATATATATATATATATATATATATATCTATATATATATGTATGGGTCCAGTACAAAATCTCGAACTTTCAAAATATCGAACCTCTGATTACCGAAGCCCAGAGGATCGAAGTTTTGAAATATCAAACCTTAGATATATATATATATATATATATATATATATATATATACAACTTGAAAACATCTTATGTCACATTTTTACAGGGGGGTAAGCACCCCTGCACCCCCCCACACCTGCTGCAACTTAAATATACCAACTCCGAGATTGCACTACACTGAAGAGAATGGTAAAGTTACCGTTCCGCACTGTACGGCGATCTCCATTGACAATGTTTGATATTTCAAAACTTTGATCCTCTGGGCTTCGGTAATCAGAGGTTCAATGATGTTCATCGTGCATACAGTTGCAGTCATAACAGTTGGGTTATCCTGCTGTTAGGCGGGTCCTCGGTCGGCCGAATTCCAAAGTCTAGGTCCGGCGTCAGTTGTCGTCGCTTCTTCCCTGACGTCAGTGCGTCAGGGGTATAAAGGAGGCAGCCGACGCCATTTTCTTCAGTCTTTCTTGCCGCGCGGTGCCCAAAGTAGAAGCAGTTCGCAAGTGCTGGTCGGCCAGCTCCTGAGATTTACGAAGGTATTTCAGCCGAAGTCTTCTTGAAAGCTAAGTACCCCGTTGGGGAAACTTTTCTTGCCTCAGACCGATGTCAGACAAAGTTAATAATTGCATTTCATGTGGGAAGCAAATACCGCATAAGGATTTCCACTCATTCTGTATACCTTGTTTAGGCCCAGACCACGACGTCTCGGCCTGCCGTTTTTGTGCTAGATTCAATAAGCGCACTATTAAGCGTTTGGCGGAATTCGCCCTTCACATTTTTGGCAAAAAATGTAATTATATTATGTCGTCGGATACTCCGACTCCAGTTTTGAGCAAAAAACGCAAAGATAAGGACCGACACACGAGGTCCGCACCTCCTACTGAAACCACGCTAAGGCCGACTGCCGGTTCTCTGGTACTCAGCGAGGCGCCTACGCAGCTTCTGAGTACTGATGACAAAGCATTACCGGTGTCTTCAGTACCTGAGCTCGCAGACTCCTCTGCCCCCATTCCTACTACTGATCCCGACACCACTCCTGGCGGGGATACTCAGAATTTAGACAGGCCTGCCATTTCTCAAGGGGTCTTCAGGCCTTCCTCCTTCTTTATTAAAGCCTTCACTAAATCTAAAGCAGCCATGAAATCCAAAAAACAGGTTCCTCAGACCCCCTCTCAAGGCACCATGCCTAAAAACAGATGCTTAAAATGGCTGAGGATTTGATTACTCTTATCAGGGGTTCTCATCCCCCCTCTGACAAAAGGCCCAGATTAGAGGAAGACTACCCTTCCTCAGATCAAGCTTCTATTACCTCAGAACTATCTGAGGACCAGGATTATGCCTATTCTCCATTTGAAGACTCTGATGCTGAGGAGTCTATTCCCTCGGTCTCCCCTCTGAGGACTTCTCTTTTGGGTAAGCCCTGCATACATTGAGGGAACACTTTCACTGGGAAGGCCAAGATTATTCAGATTCCAAGAAAAGGCTCAGGGAATTTCTTCTGCTCCCCCAGCATAGGCCTCTGGCTATCCCTCCTGTTTTAGATATATTGGACGATGTGTACACAGAAGCCAGGCTTAATCCTGATTCTTTGCCTCCAGCTCCTGTTAAAGACAGGTATTACCGGGTTCCTGATTCTCACCAGTTCCTATATAAAAGCCATACTGCTGACCCAGAAACAGTTTCACAGGGTCCCAGGGGAATTAAGGCCTCTACTGCTAAAAATCCATTACCTTCAGAGAGAGATTCCAGAGCTTTAGAAAGGTGGGGGAAAAAGGTGTACACCTTGGCCACTTTAACCATGAGGGCATTAAACTGTCAGTTCCATATGTTAAAGTATCAACAGTTTTTGATATCTCAGCTGAAAAGCAAGATGACACAACCAGAACAACCAGATTTAAAAGAGTTGCAGGATTTGTTGCATGGTGCAGAGCAAGTGGGAAAACATACCTTGCAGTGTGGTTTTGATGCTTTAGAGGCCTCATGTAGAGCTGCTGTTACGGGGTCTGTTATACGTAGGCATGCTTGGCTCAAAGAGCAAACCTTACCAGATCATGTCAAAGCTAAATTATTAGATGCTCCTCTTCAAAAAGATGTATTGTTTTGTGTTAAAGCTGAGGAGGTGCTAAAGAAAATGGAGGAAAAAGCAAAATCAATGTAAACAGTGAAAGATTTCCTGCAGGTACAGCCTCCACGTTTCAGCAGAAATTGGCCTTCAAAAAATTGGTTCTTTCCAGCCACGGACAGACCTCAAAGGGGCCCAAGGGGCAGAGGGCAACCTCAAGGATCCTTCAGAGCCAGACAGTGGCAAGCACCAAGAGGTGGAGAAGATAGATCACATTCTTTTAGAAAACAGACACAATGACTTCCCCCTACACCTGCCAAGCAAAGCTTTAATGGCAGCATCTTTGGGTGGAAAATTGACATTATTCTCAAAAAATTGGCATATTGTTACAAAAGACAAATGGATTCTGGACATTATAGACAGAGGCTACAGGTTCCACTTTCACACCCTTCCAAAAATGAGAGGCATGCCAAACCTGCCACAAAATCAAAGGGCAGAGGCACAAAAACAAGTTTCAGCTCTTATAGACATGAAAGCAATTCAAGACGTACCTGCAAAAGAACAAGGTCAAGGGTTTTATTCCAGACTATTCCTGGTACAGAGGAAAGACAAAGATTGGAGACCTATCTTAGACCTATCCATCCTAAACACATATCTACAGGTGCCAAAATTCAAGATGCTCACATTACAGCAGCTTCACATATCTACAGGTGCCAAAATTCAAGATGCTCACATTACAGCAGCTTCTTCCCATGCTGGGCAAGGAGTCTTGGCTGGTAACATTGGACCTCAAGGAGGCATACCTGCATGTCCCTATCAGACAAGATTGCAAAAGATACCTCAGATTTCTTGCAGGTTCAACCCATTACCAATTCTCTGCATTGCCCTTTGGCTTATCTACTGCACCCAGAGTGTTTACGAAATGCCTGGCATCAGTAATCGCCTTCTGCAGACTACAAGGGATACAAATCTACCCATATCTGGACGATTGCCTGATCCAAGCGGACAGCAAGGACATACTACTGCAGCACCTGGCGTTTGTAATAAAACTGTTGAACTTCCTGGGATACACAGTCAACAAAAAGAAAATTAAAACTAATACCCTCTCAACAAATAATTTTCCTGGGTGCCAGCTTGGACACAACCACCCAGATGGCCTACCTCACGCCAGACAAGCAAGGGCAACTGTCTCAATACTTCAGAAAAATGGCAACTTACACCAGGCTAACTGCAAGGAAAATCCTGCAGGCTGTGTGGGATTCATGGCATCTTGCATCCTACTAATCCCATGTGCAAAGCTGCATATGAAGAAACTTCAATGGTTACTGAAAAACGTATGGTCTCAACACAGCCACAGCTTGGAAACAATTATCCCACTCATTCCATGCCTTCAAAAGGAATTTTTGTGGTGGACTCAAGCTTGCCAAAGAAACACAGGTCTTCCTTTCTGTGTACCTCCAGCAACTCAAATCATCACAACAGATGCCTCAGACTACTCCTGGGGAGCACACATGACAGATCAGTGCATTCAGGGAAAATGGACCCGAAAAGAGAAGCACCTCCACATCAACCAAAAGGAAATGCTAGCCGTGCAAAAGGCTATTATGACCTTCAAAGACCTACTGCATCCAGGCCAGCTATTGATAAGGACAGACAACACCACAGTGATGTGGTACATAAACAAACAGGGGGGAACTCATTCATACCCCCTGTGCAGGCAAGCCATGACCCTATGGAACACAGCACTGGAACTGCAAATTCAACTGCAGGCACAATTCCTGCCAGGGAAGGAAAACACACTGGCAGACAACCTAAGCAGAAATATGACAGATCCACACGAATGGAAGTTGCATCCTCAACTTTTCACAAAGATAACTCGGGCATGGGGACAGCCAGACATAGATCTCTTTGCTACCCACAGAAATTGCCAGTTGAAAAAATTTTGTTCAAGGACCTATCATCCACAAGCCTGAAAAGTGGACGCACTTTCCTTCAATTGGGCAACACTGACAGTCTATGCCTTCCCGCCTCTTCCTCTGCTGCCCAAAGTACTATTAAAAGCCAGAGCAGAGAGACTGAAAATGATTCTCATCGCTCCAGACTGGCCAAGACAACACTGGTATCCGCTCCTGAGGAGCCTGACACACTCCCCACCATGGATCCTACCTCTAGTCCCTCTTCTGTTGTTCCAGCACAACTACAAAAGCCTTCACAGCCATCTCAAGACTCTAAATCTAGCTGCATGGAGAATGCCTTGATTTCCCAACAGTTTCTCCTCTCCAAGGAGGTGCAGGACGTCATCTTGGAGGCTAGAAGACCTTCGACTAGAAAGGCCTACTCCGCCAAATGGAAACGATTTTATGCCTGGAATCTCGAAAAGGGACAGAATCCTTGGGTAATAAATATACCTCAAATTTTACAGTACCTAGCTGAGATGTTAAACAATGGACTTTCCTTCTCCTCCATCAAGATCCATGCTTCAGCCATTTCTGCACAATACGATACAGATCCTCCATTATTCTCTCACCCTCTCTTAAGGCAGTTCCTCACAGGGGCAAAGAATATAAAACCCCCAAGGAAAACGCCAGTCCCTGCTTGAGACCTCAACTACGTACTGGAAAAGCTGACCTTTCCTTCCTTCGAGCCAGCTTCTTCAACAGAGTTACAGTACTTGTCATGGAAAACAGCCTTTCTTCTGGCTATCACCTCAGCATGCAGGGTTTCAGAGCTTCAGGCCCTCGTGGCTGTGCAACCATTTATCATTTTCCATCAGGACAGAGTTTCCTTACGAACCAATCCTACCTTTATGCCAAAGGTAGTATCCAGTGTAGCTTTGAATCAGACTATCCACTTACCTACATTTTATCCTAATCCACAAAACAAAGGGGAAAGACTACTACATTCATTGGACATTCACAGACAGCTACGTTACTACTTGGACAGAACAAAACCATTCAGGAAATCTGAACAACTCTTTGTGTCCTATGCTGTAGGTGCTCAGGGAAAGGCTATTTCCAAACAGACAATTTCAAAATGGATAGCCCACCGCATACGCCTTTGTTACTCATTTCATGGAAAAACTGTGCCTGCATGCATCAGATCCCACTCCACCAGTGCCACAGCTACCTCTGCAGCCTTCCTCAGGGGGGTCCCTACCAAGGACATTTTGGAAGCAGCCACCTGGAGTTCAGTGCACACTTTCTCCAAGCACTGTCACCTCCCACTATACTCAAAATCTAGAGCGGGCTTTGCCACAGCAGTCCTGCAGGGCATCCTAGCCCCTCCTAGTTCCACTTAGTGCCTACCACCCTTACTTAGCTTTGGGATTCTACCCATCTGTTATGATGTATACACGATGAACATAGTACAGTTTTGTACCTACCATAAATGTAGATGTTCGAGTGCTCATACAGCTGCAGTCCAGGTTTCCCTCCCTCCAACCCCTCTTAGGACAGGCCTTATGACAAACACTTTTCATATAACCTTTTTGTGGTATTCTTTTATGGTGTATTTGCTTGCAACTACTGTTTTTGATTTATCAACATTGCATCTTTACATAACATTATGTTTGCCTTCCTTCTGGGGGCACCTGACATCTGGGGCAAAAAAAACTGAAGAAAATGGCGTCAGCTGCCTCTTTTATACCCCTGACGCACTGATGTCAGGGAAGAAGCGACGACAACTGACGCCGGACCTAGATTTTGGAATTCGGCTGACCGGGGACCCGCCTGACGGCAGGATAACCCATCTGTTATGACTGCAGCTGTATGAGCACTCGAACATCTACATTTATGGTAGGTACAAAACTGTACTTTCTGAAATGTTGAAGTTTGGTAGTGGCTTTGTCTAAGGCAAAAAAACACAGCATCTATGGCGCCAGATGGCATCCCAGGCTGTCTTCTAAACAAACTAAAACATGAACTAGCATCACCATTAAGTACTACATTTAATCATAGCCTAAACACAGGCTTTATTACTGCAGAATGGAGAACAATGACAATTTATTTCCCTACACAAAGGTGGTTTAGCAACAGACCCTGGGAATTATAGACTAATAAGTCTGACCAGCCTCATCTGTAAGGCCATGGAACATAGGTATCATCATGGACCTCATAAATAAAGACGTAGGTGACCTCCAAACCCTGAATCTGACCCAGTTCGGCTACTTGAAGGGCAGATACTGCCTGTTAAACCTAGTGGATTTCAACAAACATGTGACCAGGGCCACTGACAAGGACAGATCTGTGCATAGCATACCTCGACTTGGCAAAGGCCTTTGACACAATCCCACACTCAGGCATTATTGATAAACTTAGCATACTGAATGTAAATCCCTTTGTTGCACGATGGGTTGCAAACTGGCTCACAAACCAGTCACACACTATCAAAGTGGGTGACTCTACATTAACTAACAGAACTGTCACCAGTGGGGGGCACAAGAGTCTGTGCTGGGCCCCCTACTGTTTGGTATATATATATTTGGTATCCCAGAAGTTCAGACCAAAACTAAGGGGCTGTGGCTGACCAAGTTTGTGGACGACTACAAACTTTGTGCAATTATTGAATCTTCAAATGATGTCGGTGTACTTCATGAGGGTCTTGTGTAGACCAACAACAGTTGTCTTAGTCATGGTCTCAAACTGAATGCAAAGAAATGCATCATCATTCCCTTGGGGGAAAAACAATGTCCCTTCACACTGTGATGACATCCTTACATCGGGCCAGTAATCAAGGAGCCTCAATCCTCACCACTAGCACCAGTGAGGGACGGCCACTAAAAATAAGGGTAATTATACACAGTTTTGCCAAACGCAGCTATCCACAGTAAGCACAGTTTCCCTTAAGAGCACACAGGGAACACACTTCAACTCGGGTTGGACTCATTTTCTCTCTCCAGACCCCTAACAACTCCACCCTGACAAGTTGGAGCACTGTGTCCCTGGTCCCAATAGCTGATACACACACACACACACACACACACACACACACACACACTGATATTTAGTTTTCACACACACACACACACACACACACACACACACACACACACACACACACACACACACACACACACACACACGCGAAAGGAGGACACACATTTACCAGCTGTGTCCCCTTCTGCCTAAATTTCAAGGGTAACTGCTGCCACCAGTCAGCTGCACAAAGGCTCTTATAAGGGTGACCAATTGTACTGTGTACAGTTCATACCAATGGTAGAGTGTGACCAAAACAGCAAGACTTTCAGGAGTAGCCACAGCGTCACTGAAATAGACATAAGTACTCTCAAGCTGTAAAATGTATTCTCTAAAGGACCAGCCACAATGAAGGGTAATAAAAATATTTAATAATAAATAGTAGAGTACCTGATTACAATAAACACCAGAGTTTCCATCACAGGAAAGATAAGAAAAAAAAAAAACACAGTTGAATAGGTCTCACAGATACAGAAAACAATGCTCAACTAGTCTCACTATATTTCCTGACTAAGCTAAATAATTACCGTTCCCTGATTATCTTCCTGACTTGCTTTAGTGAGTAAATGCTGAGCTGATTACTCCAAAGGCAAGATGAAAGTGTCTCTCCCTCTGTGAATGGCTGAGGTAACTCTCTGAGAATATGTGAGATATCTGTAAGAGGTCTTTCCCTCTCAATTTCCATGGTTACTGCTGCTGCGAGAGTTCCAAGCTATTACTCATTACTATCTAGAGAAATCATTACAGAATTACATCTTCTCTTGTCATCTGACTCTGGTACAAGATACACACAGAGCTTTGTTAAGATCTGCTGCAGCATCTGAAAGTTATAAAACAGTTTCAGAATCAGCTGGACTGAGATTAGTTAAATATTAAATACTGTCTGGATTCATGCATCTCCCCTCTCTGTCCAGCAAGACCCACTGTTGATGCATTTTTAACAGAAGCAACTTTACAAATACATTTTAACACAAACACCTGCAGACATCAGCATAAAGGTGAAATGACATAATTACCTGGTGTTTTATGAATAATGTTATGCTGGTATATGCTACACATATTTTGCCCTTCTTTCCCTGGCACATATGACACTCCCTCATAATCACAATTATGAAATTAACAGCAATACCCTATGTACAAACTAAGTGGTAATGGATCTGGGATCAGAGAATGTGACCTTAATTTTGACCAAAACAAAAAGCAAAGCGGACCAACTCTGTGGTACATCAAGCCAGAGAAAACAACAACAAATACAAAAAAGCAAACATGGACTTGGAAACGCCAAATGATACTTAGCGACCCTTCCTCAATGCATTAAAAATTACAATTCATTCCAAGTAAACTTATAAAGCCATTGAAATTAATCACATGACACAGCCCGCTTATTATTTAAAAACACAGCCAAAAAATTATTACATAAATTTAAAACATAACTGAGATTCAGAGAATTAATACAAATGCACTGGCTAAGCATGTGATAGACAGCAGTAGTGATCATGAGTTTAATTTTAGGGCCATACAAATTGTATATATATCAAAGGGGTGGGGACATGAACAATAGTTTGTGAAAAAAGTTTCTAAATATAATTGGATTTTATATATGCAAGCTGATTTAGAACCCGGTTTCAACGCTAATGTTAGCATTGAACCAGTTTTAAAAAGGAAACAAGCTTGTCTCCATTAATTATTTATTAAGAAATCCATTATAAATTTCTTACTATGTATTATGACGCTATTGTAATATTTAGATTTTGGAATGATGAACAGTTTTTTTTGTTTTAAATTTATGTAATATTTTTGGATGTGTTTTTAAATAATTGGGCTTTGTCATGGGATTAATTTTAAAGGCTTTATTGCTGCACCCAAAAGCTTTGCTGCTACTATTGTCTTTCTTTTTTAAAAAATAAGTATCATTTGGCATTTAAGTCTTTGTATTCTGTTTTAACTTAACTTTGTCCATCATGTAACTGACAATGACTGGATAGATTATAATTGGTGTATAATGCTTGCAACTAAAAATGTGTCAAATGTGATTTGTTTTCAGTATATAAATGTCTGTGTATGTCATAAGTGATAATTTAATAAATATGCTTCTTGTATTAAAAAAATAAATTAATTAATTAATTAACTTTGACATCTAGGAATAAAGTCCAAGCTATAAAAACTGATTTACCTAACAAGTATTAACTTACAGTTTTGGCGTGACTGGCTGTTACCAAAATGTATTGGATCAGCTAGACAGAAAAAACAATAAAAATGGTCCACGCTTACCAAAAGAAATATAAATATCAGTCTATACCAAGGTTATATATTCCATGCTCCGAAGGAGGTATAGCCCTCCTTGAAACTGATATTCGGTTCGTAAAAGTCATGTACAGTTTTTGGCCACTTCTAAGGACTTACAGTAACATTTTGAAGTGTTTAATACACTCGCTTCTGTGGAGGTATGCACATTTTGCAACCGTGAAAATCTGGTTGCGATAATACGTAACTACCAAAAAAAATCTCTGGAGACCAGGAGCATCTACTGAAATCTGCTCTTGCAAGTTGACGGATCATGCCTCTCAACTGCCCAGATTTCATTCTCACATTTTGACTCTGTTCCTCATAAAATTTGTGGTTTTCTGAATTTTTTGTGGCAAACTAGTAAGAACTGAAGATGAAACCAGAGGATGAAAAATTAATAATAGCAGCCCAGGATAGTGGACTATATACACATTAGTTTACAAAGTCCATTGAACATGTGGGAGAAACAGACAAATATAGGTTCTGTAACAAAAAAAAAATCAGAAAGAGTCATATACCTTGTTGTTGGGTGTGATGCACTTATGGCTGAGGGCCTATACACTGAAAGACCCAATAGTGTGGCAGGATTGTTCCATTGAGGATTGTGCAAACACCACAATACAGAAGTAGCTGAGAAGCATTGGCAGCATGAGCCACAAAGTATTATACAGAATGATGAAGTGTACATCAAATTGGATCTGCCATTACCAACAGTCAAAAAAGTTGATGCGAGAACACCAGATATAGTAGTTCATGAAAAAAAACACAAAAGCAGTATCAATCATTCAAATTGCTACGCATTGCCATTACAGTGTCTTACATACACGAAGACACAAATTAATAAAATATCAAGATTTGTAGGCAGAAATGACAGCAATGTAGTGGAAAATGCCTAGATAGTTCCAATAGTAGTGGTAGGAGCAATGGGTTGGAAAAAAAAATACAGTACTTTTTAGATATGCTACCCATAAATGTAACTCCATATGAATTGCAGGAATCCATTCTGGGCCCAGTATGGGTACTACAAAGAGCACTTTTGGATAACAAAGATGAAGCAATACTAATTTCATGTACTTTAACCGTACCCTGACGAGGAATAGGGTCCATTCCCATAACGGTATTAGAAACCCAAAAGATTTGGAGAAATTAAACCATACATCCGACACATCCACTTAAATGGCATGTTTATAAAACAACATGCAACCTGTCCAAGTGTAACCTAACCCAGACATATGCATTACTACCTGCTTATCTTTTAACTGGAATATCCAAAAAATCCTACCCTTACATGATGCTTTAAATGAATTCAGTGCAATACTTTAACAATACGTTCCTTGATATATGAAATAAAGTAACACCCTTAAGAAACATACAAACCAAAACCAAACAACTTCCTTGGCTAACCAAAGCTACTAAACAACTTCTAAAAGAAAGAGACAAGGGATGGTCAAACTATCAAAGTACCAAAAACAAAGATTCTTTCACAGCATATCAGCAACTATGTAATAAAGCCAAAAACAAATAAAACATGACAAAAAACATGCTTTCAAATATGCCAACAAATGCACCAAAACAACCCCCCAACATTTTGGAAACGTATAAATGACCGTCTAAACCCAGGGACACCCTCAACCCCAACACACACAACCAGCACAACACTACCGAATGCATATCAACACAATTTAACACTCACTTCATCAGCTTCCCTCATAAACAACCTGAAGCACACCTTTAACTCTACCTTCCTAGACAGCTCCTACTCCCAACTCAATCTACATTAAGCCCATTCAAACCAACTTCATAAAAAATCTCCTTAAACTAAAACCCAGCTCTCTCACTGCCAATCACCTCCCAAATGAATTGCTGAGAATATCTGCTGCCACCGTTTCTTATCCAATATCTATTCTAATCAGTTGCTCTATTACTGAACAGTATGACCCTCTGCTCTTGAAAATATCACACATACTCCCACTGCACAAAGGCGGTACCTCTACTGATATATCCAATTATTTGACCCATCACCATTTCTCCCCTTTAGCTAAAGTTCTAGAGAAATGCATTCATTAACAATTCCTTGACAATTTCCTTAACAACAATCTCTTATCCAGTGCACAACACAGCTTCCATCCCCAACACAGTACCAACACCGCTCTACTTAGCTTCACCAGTTCCATAAACCTCAAAAATGAAGGTCAACTAGTCTCATCTATTTTCCTCGCTATGTCCAAAGTTTACGATACAGTATAGCATCAAATTCTTATTAATAAGCTTGCCGAATATAACCTTAGCCCAACATCCCTCAACTGGTTTCATAGCTACCTTTTCAACCAACAGCAAGCTATCAAATTGGAAAACAAACTCTCCCCCCTACTCCCAATCTCTACTGGAGTACCCCAAGGATCCATCCTTGGGCCTCTTCCCTTTATTGTATTTACCAATAACCTCGCATCATCTACTCAACAAGCCTCCATTATTCAATATGCCAATGTCACCTCTCTTATCTGCTCTGCCCCCACTATCCAGGAACTCCAAGTTAAAACACAAAAATTTGTATATGACATAGAAACCCATCTCACCAATCTCCAGTTAATACTCAGTCCTAACAAAACTAAGCTGATGATCTTCAGCTTCAACAAAACTAAAAATCGCCCTCCCCTTCTCCATCTACTTCACAAATAGAACAAAAATTAAACCTGTCACTCAAGCTAAACTCTAGCAGTAACAATAAACGACTGTTTAAAATTTGATAAGCATGTATTCATGACAATTTAAAAAGTCCACTGCAAACGTGGCTCTCTCTACAGTGCAAAACCTTTTTCTATCTAACCACGCCAGTCTAGCTACAGCCAGATGACACCTACTATCTACCCTCCTTTACTGCTCCCACATTTTTACTAACGTGCTTAAATCCAATTTAAACAACCTTGAAAGCTGTTATAACAAGATAGCAAAATTTGCCACTAACCAACTCCACAAAACTCACCACTGTTTCCCCCTCTACCAACTCAACCAAGTTACCTAGCCTATTAGCTATCAACCAACTATCCAATGCACACAGAATAAACCATAAACCCAACAACTTTCTATCTCTCTCAAACTTAGTCCAACAAAATACTAACACAAGATCCCTTAGATCACCTTATAAATTAATTCTAAAAGTAACTAAATCCAACAACTTCTGTGGAGATTCCCTACACTCGCATAAAATTGCCAAAATCTGGAACACACTCCCCCAGCATTTCCTAAAATCCCTGACAGCCGCAACTTCCAATCATTACAAATAACACTTTACTAAACACTGACATTGCTCTTGTACAGTCCCAAGATAATTTCTTTGCTGTCTGCTGCCACCTATTTCAAGAATATAACCCCCCCCCCCTTTCCTTCTCCCCTGCTCTCCAACTAATTTTTCTGCTCTCTGCTCTAAGGGTAACAAATCCAAAAAATAAAAAATAAGCAACTTTTCAATTCCTGTAATTGTAATTCTTGTAAATTTTTTATTCTTGAAGTTGTTTATTCTGTTTTATGAAAGCCTATGATTACTGTATTTGCATTATGTATTATTGTACTATAGTGTTGCTCATTTATTTTACTTGGCTATCTTATTGCTTCAGCTTTGGTTATTACTTATGTTTTTTATTTTATTATACTACTTGATGGAACATTTCTCCCTGGGTCTCTGCTGAAAGTGGGACACATGCCCCAGTCAGACTCTACCCAGTCAACAAATGTAAATAAATAAACTTTTCTAAATAGCCTTACAACTCCTAGAAGGAAGAGAATAAAAGCAAATAATGACATTTAGTTATCCAAAAAGAGTAGAATGCTAATGCAGCATAAAGAAAAAGTGTGGAGCTGAAGTTGTGAGATAAGCATGTCCCAATTATTGGGGGAGGGGTAGGAGTTTAGTATTTGACATAAAGTTAAGTTGGACTTCTACAGTAAGGCAGTTCCACCCCCTTTACGAAGTGGTCTGTCTTGTCTAATGATATTGTAGCCGGTAGAGAGAACTTCTGAGTTAGCTATGTTTTTATTTAGCCAGGTTTCTGTTAAAACAACTATGTCTGGGGAGTGGTGTGCTATTGTGGCCTGAAGTTCAGGTATTTTATTTTTGATACTTCTAATATTAATATTTAGCATTAAAAGGTAGTTGGTTTTGCTGCTGTTGATTTGCTCAGGGATGAAGATAGTGGGGGTATTATATTCTGACAATTGTGTTGGAGCAGTTTGTGATGGACAGGATGGATTTGGGCCTGGGTTGGGGTGGATGTCCCCACTTATGGTGAGCCTGGTGTTAAAATGGTGATACAGATGTTGGAGCTTTTTGATGAGTGTGAGAAAGTATTGTGTTTTTTGGAGTAGGAATGAGAGCATATGTGTTTAGTTCTGAATATGAAGTCAATGAAAGGTTACAAAAAGATTAGAAACATCATTCAAGATTACTTCCACAGAAGTTTGAGCAAGCTGTGGCTGGCTCTGAGTTGGGGGGGAGCATGTCATCCTAGACAGGGATTTCCCACCCTGGGCAGCTGTGTTGGCATAAGTATGATGAGCTGTGGAGGGGGACCAACTGGCACAGTGGGTATCGTAGGTGCAGGAGAGAAGGGCAGAATTGCTTAAAAAGTATATTTTTTTAATTTAAAAGGGTACCAAATATGTAAAGATAATTAAAATGTATCTATGTAGGTATAACTAGGTTACATGAATGCAGGCATATATGTGTGTGTGTGTGTGTGTGTGTGTGTGTGTGTGTGTATGTGTGAGACATCTACATCTTCAAGTGATAGAAGTGCTTCCAGGGATTGCAGTTTTTGGTTTAAGCTTGTGGCATTTACCAGCATTTATGCGTAAAAGACTTGACTGTCTTCATAACATCATCTCCAACCACTGGAACTGTTAGAAGGTATATATACCTTCTCTCTTGATTCTCTGATCTCAGATACAGAAGACTTGACTACCTTCTCTTCTCTCCTATTTCTTAACACATTTTAAGCTAATTTGAAGGCTCAACCGCATTCTGCTCCAAATCACCACCAAACTACTCTCTTGACCCCATTGCTGTAACTCATTGCTTCTCTGCGCAGCCTCCACGCCAGAAACAGAAGTGAGAAGTGCAACCACAAAACTATTTCCAGCAAAAAGAGTAGGGGAAGCTCCCCAATGCGCTAACCAAATTTCCATTAGTAGTAGAACTACTACGTCTGTCTACCCTGAAAAGAGACAATTAAAAAGTCCACTGCAAACTTGGCTGTCTCTACAGGGCAAAACCTTTTTTATCTTGGAAAACACTTTTTTTCTTATGGGCCACTATATCAACCACTTGAATTTCAGAACTGCATGCTTTGCCTGTTACTGCATCAAAGATGATTTTCCATAAGGACAAAGAGCACCTTATAAGCTAACATATCCTTTAGCCCCAAGGCAGCTTCACAGAATAATATAAACTGTACTATGAACCTTCCATTGCTCTTTCCAAATTATTGCAGCATAGGACAGTATCTTCTTCACAACCAATATGTTCACAGGCAATTCAGATTTTGACTTCTCAGAACTAAAACATTCAGAAAAGGTGCTCAGCTGTTTGTTCCCTTTGCTCATAATAGACTGGGCTCCAAAGCTGCAAAACAATCAATGTCCATATGGCTAGGAGATTGCATCTTGTTTGTTTACTCTAGCAACAAGATTATGGCCCATTCCACAAGATCAATAACAACTTCCACTGCTGTTTCAAGAATTCCTACATTGATGACAGTGCAGCAGCCAAAGGTCTACACCTTTTCCAAGCATTATAACTTGGACATCATTTCTGGAATCAGAGCTGCATTTGGAGCTTTGGCTCTCATGGGTAACTTGTCAGGATTCCTCCCAAGACCTTGGGTAGCTTGGGATTCTATCTGAACACAGAAAAAGGAACCTTCAGATAAATATTGTCATTGTTTAGATGTTCTATAGCATATATCCAAATATTGGGTTACATCCATAATGACAAGTTTGTTGCCCTTATCAGAGGGCTTAAAAATAAGATTCTTGTTATTGCTGAGAGCTACCAGAGCAGACCATTCAACTTTTGTTAAATTATGTATGATGTTATTAACATTCCCCAGAAACTCATACATTTCCTGTTCCACTGCAAAATTTAACATATTTTACAACTGTAACACCTTCTCATTGTTAAAAATAGGAACAAACTTGCTTTTTGCAGAAATCATAGTAGTATCAAATACATAATAAGCATTAGGTGTTTCATTAGGGTTACCACCTTTCCCACTTTGCGAGAGACAGTCCCTCTTTGGGCAGTTGTGTCCTGCAAAGAAATAAAAAAACATGGCAAATGTCCTGAGATTTTAGGACAAACATATTTCCTATAGTTTGTGTAATAGTTGCATAAAACAGTTATTCTGTATCTGAAATACCTAAATGTTTTAAGAAATAGAATAAGCAACTATAAAATGCTACAAGAATAAGCTTTTATTTGGTCAAAAAACTGAAGTTCTGTCCTTTGTATTGGCCGTGGGGATGTTTTGCCCTGCAAAATCTGATGTTTGTACCAAAAATGTCCCACTTTAGGCATTTGAAAAGGTGGCAACCCTATGTTTCATCTGATACACAAGAATACAAACTGTCCATATCTGAATCAGAATCAATATCATCTGAATCATAATCTAAAGACTCCATCTTACCATTAAACAATACTTTAAGCTGCAGTTTCCTAATAAATCTAAAAATGTTACATTTTAACTCATGAATACGTGGCATAACAGTAGGAATGAATTCAAGTCCACATTCTAAAACGGTCTTTTCGCAGTCATCAAGAACATAACCAGACAAATTAACAATATATGAATGACAGTTACCATTTACCCCTTTTCCGTTTTGGGAACCGCTGGGGTTGTTGCCAATGTCCATTATATTGTCCTTCACTCTGGCGTTTCTTGCTCTGTGGTCCCCCATATCGAGTACTTGTGCTGTTCCAAAAGTTCTGTTGATGCTGAGCCCCGTTCTGGGGTTCAGGAAGTGGCAGAAAGTCATTTTATTCACAGCATGCATATCCTCTTCTCCAGAGGAAATAAAACTAGTAGAAGCATGTGCAGAGGAAAACTAAGACTGTTCTCCATCATTATTCCCCTGCTTAGAAAAAACTCACCGTAAAACTTTCTTTCGGTGAGTCCTGGACAGGAAGGGCGTACCATTATCGTAGTTGCGGGTGTCACGAGTCAGTTTATGCAATTTTCTATCCAAAATTTCTTTCTCATAATTCTGTAATTTGACATTAAAATCTGTTAAAATTTTATCAAGAAATTCTGTGTTCGTTTTAGAAACTAGATAGTTGCGGGTGTCACGAGTCAGTTTATGCAATTTTCTATCCAAAATTTCTTTCTCATAATTCTGTAATTTGACATTAAAATCTGTTAAGATTTTATCAAGAAATTCTGTGTTCGTTTTAGAAACTAGATCATTACATGTGGAGCTAATTTCTGTTTGCAGTTCTTGTTGTTTCACCCTATCGGATTCAATCAATATAGCAACCCATTCTAAAGTGCACTTGTGTGCTGCACACACCCATCTTTTATGAAAAGCAACATCTATTTCATCGTTCATATCAAAAGGGGTTGCATGATCCTTGTATGTCCTTAAATCACAGGCGGTGATATCAGGCTCCACATATTTATTCAAACTTTGTAAGTTAAGGAGCACAGAAGTTTCCTTAAAGAGCAATTTCTCTAAGGAATCAGACAGTACCTTAGTTTCAGGAATCAAAGATGCATCAGATCTTCTGCCCACATTAGAGAAGGGATTTGGAAGACAGTGGTTACGAACAGATTCCACTTATGCCACATACTAGATACCTCTTCAGGCCCACCACTGGATCCAATAACAGCCTCTGAAGTTTGAACATGGCCATTCACTTGCCTCAAATAACTATCCATAGGACATTGCTGCGAATCCGGTCGGTTTCCACGAAAAACCCGTAGAATATCCACATTGGGGTCACTGGCCATGCCAAACTAATACACAGCTAAAATAAACTAAACTAAAATAAAATAACGAAACAACCAAGAGACCAGTAACCCAGTAGCATCCAGAAGTATTTTATTCACTTTCTTCACACTCTGACATCTCGGCTGGAATGCCTTCAAAGGAGAAAACACACCCAAAAAAAAACACTCCATATAAATAGCACAATTTATTCAATGCAAATTCAATTAAAGAAAATAAGCATAATTAAAGGAGAACTGTCCAATTAAGTTCAGAATGTAAACGTATTGTGAATAGTTTTGGGAATATTCGTGGACATAAATTTGCAGTGAAAAGTTTTTTCAAATGTGATACTACTGGTATAATCTATGCCCTTAAATGTCCATGTAACAAATTTTATAATGGTCAGTCTCAGAGAGCGTTCAAAGTAAGACTTCTTGAGCATATAAGAGATATAGAAAACTTTAATGAAACTAGTTCTGTGGCAGTTCATTTTCACCAAACACATCAGGGTTCATCTGTGAGTTACAAGGCACCATTTTAGAAAAAGTGGATGCTAATATAGCAATAACCCACGCCTGGGTGTGGGTAATGCTGGATTTACCCACGTTTGGCGTGGTTTGGTCCCGAGGGCAAAGCCCGAGGGACCAAACAAAGCCAACCGTGGGTAAATACAGCATTACCCACACCCAGAAGTGGGTTATTGCTATTATACCATGACATTATTTAAGAAAAGAAACTATTACTTTTCTTAAATAATGGCATAGTATAATGCCTGTTTACTGCCCTTCTGCAGATGTCTGGCATCCGTGGCAGTTCTGATGTACTGCGCGCCCGCGCAGTACATCAGAGCTGTGGGCAAAAGCAACAGAGAAAGCAAGATCTCCGTTGCTTTTATTTTTACTGTTTTCGCTATGTTAAATGGGTTTAACATAGCGAGACAGTTTTAAAATAAGCAACGGAGATGTCCGTTGCTTATTTTAAAACTGTCTCGCTATGTTAAACCCATTTAACATAGCGAATAAAAGCAACGGAGATCTTGCTTTCTCCGTTGCTTTTTTTTTTAAACCTGTCTCACTATGTTAAATGGGTTTAGCATAGAGAGACAGCTTTAAAATAAGCAATGGATATCTCCGTTGCTTATTTTAAAGCTGTCTCGCTATGTTAAACCCATTTAACATAGCGAGACAGTGTTTTAAAAGTAGAGTTATACTAATGGAAAAAAGTCCGGGCGACCGGACCTTTTTCCATTAGTATAACTCGATTTACAATGTGCACACTGGCCAATCAGCGTGCACGTTTTGGGGGGGGGGGTCATGGTATAATAACTGTGAATTTACTGACACTTATTTTAAGGATAAACTTTTATATAAAGAAGCCATCTATATTCTTAAATTTGTTACTCTTATATCTAAGTGTATGAATTCTGAACTTAATTGGAGAGTTCTCCTTTAATTATGCTTGTGATTTTCTTTAATTTAATTTTTATTGAATAATTGATTGTGCTATTTTATATGGAGTGTTTCTTTGGGTGTGTTTTCTCCTTTGAATACATTCCAGCCGGGATGTCAGAGAGTGAAGAGAGTGAATAAAATACTTCTGGATTCTACTGGGTTACTGGTCTTTTGATTGTTTCTTTATCTCCAAGCAGATAACCTGAACCATCTGGACTTTGTTTTTTTTTTTTTTTTATGTGTTTTTTTTTTTTTTTTTTTTTTTTTTCAGTTGAGGAAGGATGGTTGGGGGCTGGATGCAGAAACAGGATATGATTGGCTCCTGTGTTTCAGGAGACTCAGCTACCAGATCATGAATCACAAATCTAATACTTATTAAGGTAACTTTCTATTCTCCCACCAAATACCAAAGTCCTGGATTTCCATGCCTCAGACAATATTAAGTTCTAGCAACACATCCAGATTTAAATTACTGTTTAAGTAACACCTAACTAGCAACTGGCTTTGCTTCTACACTAATCCATGCTGATTACTCTGTCGTTCCTTGTTACAAACGAGTATCTTCCCTTACTAAATGCTAACATCCAAATTAACCCTTCTCTCTCAGCAGAATTTCAGTTTTTCTCTACCTGTCTAAACCTCACTATTGCTCCCATCTCTAGCTACCTATCTCAAGCTTACTACAGTTTCATCTCCTTCTTGTACTTGTCCTCAGTATTGCGTTAGCAATCACTGTTTAGAACTAGCATAGCAACAGTCAGACATATTCTTGTACATATGCCATACGGAATCCTATTACAACAACGAAAGTTCACTACTTCGAACTTCTAATAGGAAGACTCACTTCTGCGGAAGTTCACTTTAATGAAAGTGAACTTTGCATAACTGCACTTCATCGAAAACACCGCAGAACAGTGGAGGACATAGAAAAACAAGCTATGTCCTCCACTATGGTGCGATAGTCACAGACTTTAGGGTTAGGGCACGGGTTAGGTTAAGGAGATAGTTAGTAAAGCTATCCCCTTACCCTAACCCATGCCCTAACCCTAAGGTTCATGACTATCTCACCATAGTGGAGGACATTGCTATGTCCTTCACTGTGCTGCAGTCATCATGGACCATAGGTTTACGGCACGGGTCATGGTAAGGGGATAGCCCTAGGGGCTATCCCCTTACTATTACCCGTGCCCTAACCCCCGTGAGTACTGCACGGAAGTTCAGTACAACACCCGTTTGTTGTACTGAACTTCGCGTAAGTGTACTTTTGATTAAGTGCACTTTGCTGCAGTGAGCATTCCATGCACTATTTCTAATTAGTGAAAATTCGATCTAGCAGTATGACCGGTATAGGGAGAGCTAGCTGATATGATGGACCGAAGGAAGGTTGGTATATTGTGTGTGCAAGAGACCAGATGGAAGGGGAGCAAGGCTAGTTGTATCGGAGACTGTTTCAAATTGTTTTATCATGGTGTGGATGGGAGAAGAAATGGCGTAGGCATTATCCTGAAGGAACAGTATGCTAAGAGTGTTTTGGAGCTGAAAAGAGTGTCTGATAGAGTGATGTTTATGAAGCTGGAAATTAATGGTTTAATGATGAATGTTGTTAGTGCATATGCTCCACAAGTTGGGTGTGCGATGGATAAGAAAGAAAAATTTTGGAGTGAGTTGGATGAAGTGGTGATGACTGTACCCAAGGGTGAGAGACTGGTGATTGGAGCAGATTTCAGTGGGCATGTTGGTGAAGGGAACAGAGGGGATGAGGAAGTGATGGGTAGGTATGGTGTTAAGGAAAGGAATGCAGAAGGTCATATGGTAGTGGATTTTGCAAAAAGGATGGACATGGCTGTGATGAATACATATTTTAATATGAGGGAGGAGCATAGAGTGACATACAAGAGTGGAGGAAGATGCACACAGGTGGATTCTATCTTAGGTAGAAGGGCCAGTCTGAAGGAGAGTGGAGACTGTAAAGTGGTGGCAGGGGAAAAGTGTAGTTAGGTAGCATAGGATGGTGGTTTGTAGGATGACATTGGTGATCAAGAAGAGGAGGATGAGTGTGAGGGCAGCACCAAGGATCAAATGGTGGAAATTGAAAAAGGGTAAGTGTGAGGTGATGTTCAGGGAAGAGTTAAGACAGGCACTGGGTGACAGTGAAGAGTTACCGAATAGCTGGGTAACTACAGCAGAGCTAGTAAGTGAGATGGCTAGAAAGGTGCTTGGTGTGACATCTGGAAAGAAGAAGGAGGACAAGGAGACCTGGTCATGGAATGAGGAAGTACAGGAGAGTATACAGAGAAAGAGGCTGGCGAAGAAGTGGGATTGTCAAAGAGATGAAGAAAGTAGATAAGAGTATATGGAGATGAGGTGCATGGCAAAGAGAGAGGTGGGGAAAGCTAAGGATAAGGCGTTTGAAGAGTTGTATAAAAGGTTGGACACTAAGGAGGGAGAAAGTGACCTGTACCGATTGGCTAGACAGAGGGACCAAGCTAGTAAAGATGTGCAGCAGGTAAGAGTGATAAAGGATAATGAGGGAAACATACTCACAAGCGAGGAGAGTGTGTTGAGCAGATGGAAAGAGTACTTTGAGGGGTTGATGAATGAAGAGAATGAGAGGGAGAGAAGGTTGGATTATGTGCGGATAGTGAATCATGAAGTACAGTGGATTAGTAAGGAGGAAGTAAGGATAGCTATGAAGAGGATGAAGAATGGAAAGGCTGTTGGTCCAGATGACATACCTGTGGAAGCATGGAGGTGTTTAGGTGAAATGGCAGTGGAGTTTTTAACTCAATTGTTTAATGAAATCTTGGAAAGTGAGAGGATGCCTGAGGAATAGAGAAACCGTGTTTTGGTACCAATTTTTAAGAATAAGGGTGATGTACAGAGTTGTAGTAACTACAGAGGGATTAAACTGATCAGTCACAGCATGAAGTTATGGGAAAGAGTAGTGGAAGCTAGGTTAAGAAGGGAGGTGATGATTAGTGATCAGCAGTATGGTTTCATGCCAGGAAAGAGCACTACAGATGCAATGTTTGCTCTGAGAGTGTTGATGGAGTAGTACAGAGAAGGTCAGAAGGAGTTGCATTGTGTCTTTGTGGATTTAGAGAAAGCATATGACAGGGTGCCTAGAGAGGAGTTGTGGTATTGTATGAAGAAGTCGGGAGTGTCAGAGAAGTATGTAAGAGTGGTGCAGGATATGTACGAGGGTAGTGCGACAGCGGTGAGGTCTATGGTGGGAATGAGCGCTTTCTTATTTGCAATGGTGATGAACAGGTTGACAGACGAGATCAAACAGGAGTCCCCGTGGACTATGATGTTTGCAGATGACATTGTGATCTATAGTGAGAGTAGGGAACAGGTGGAGGAGACCCTGGAGAGGTGGAGATATGCCCTAGAGAGAAGAAGAATGAAGGTCAGCAGGACTATTTATTTATTTTTTTATTATTATTTTACATTTGTTGACCGGGCTAGTCTAACTGGATATATGTCCATTTTCAGTAGAGGCCCGAGGAGAAAAGCTCCGAGACAATAACAAGGACAGAAAAAAGAAACATTTATACAAATAAATAAGACTAAGACAGAATATATATGTGTGAATGAGAGGGAGGATAGAGGAATGGTGAGGATGCAGGGAGTAGAGGTGGCGAAGGTGGATGAGTTTAAGTACTTGGAATAAGCAGTTCAGAGTAATGGTGAGTGTGGAAGAGAGGTGAAGAAGAGAGTACAGGCAGGATGGAGTGTGTGGAGAAGAGTTTCAGAACTGATTTGTGACAGACTAGTACCAGTAAGAGTGAAAGGGAAGGTCTACAAGAGGGTAGTGAGACCAGCTATGTTATATGGGTTGAAGACAGTGGCATTGACAAAAAGGCAGGAGTCAGAGCTTGACGTGGCAGAGTTGAAGATGTTAAGATTTGCACTGGGTGTGACGAGGATGGACAGGATTAGGAATAAGTATATTAGAGGCTCAGCCCAGGTTGGAAGGTTTGGAGACAAAACCAGAGAGGCAAGATTAAGTTGGTTTGGACATGTGCTGAGGAGGGATGCAGAGTATATTGGGGAAAAAGATGGTAAGGATGAAGCCAGGTAACAGGAAAAGAGGGAGGCCTAAGATAAGGTTTATGGATGTGGTGAGCGAGAACATGCAGGTGGCTGGTGTGACAGAGCAAGATGCAGAGGACAGGAAGAAATGGAAACAGTTGTTCTGCTGTGGCGACCCCTAAAGGGATCAGCCGAAAGAAGAAAATCTAGTGTATGGAACCCATGCCATACACGTATCTCATAAGTATTTACCACCAATACCATGATACCGATCAATCATTTCTCTATGATGGCACAAGCTATTTCATGCTAGTTTATTTGTTAGCTTTCTTTTTCTCTGCTTTATATTACTCTCTCAGTTTTTATTATTTATGTATAACCTATTTGCTACCTTTATTTACAAAACTTATGTATTCTTGATGGTTACAGATTTCTTGTATTGTTTGTAATGTCTTATTGTAATGGAGCTTTTCTCCCCAGGCCTCCGCTGAAAAAGGGCCACTGGCCTAGTTGGACATCCCCAGTAAACAAATGTAAAATAAATAAATAACTTTTTTTTTTTTTTTTTTTTTTATGACTGCCCCTCAGCTGAAGAGGAGCAGGGTGGGACAGAGAAACAAGATCTGGTTGGATCCTTTATTTTAGGAACATCCGCCACCATATTGTAGACCTTTTTTTATTTATTTTTTGCTCTTCAAATGAAGAGCTATAGAGGTGGGGATCCAGTATGGGTATCGGTACCAGCTACTAAAAAAGAAAGTTATGCCTCTGCTTCTCATCTCAAAGAAATCAACTAATACCCATCATACCAAACTGAGTTTGAAGGCCTGCCTTTTAAAGCATTCTAAATGCAAACAACATCATTAAGGATGTGCACCATAACCCATTCATTCAATTCTTTACATCATATTCTACATGTGATGCTGAACTACTTCATCTCTTCTATCACCTACTGTAAATCCCTTCTTCTAGCTCATTCATGCCTCCTGTTATCCTCCCTCCCTTCATTTTCCTCTCACCCCCCTGCTTATAAAAATATATTCTTTCTTTATTTGTTCATTTTTGCGGCCTATGTGCAAAGGTAAATTGTTACCAAACTGTAAATTAGATTTCCTGTATGAATTTATTCTACTTCATTGTAAATTATTGTATACTTTTGTTTTCACACTTTTTGTACTTCTCATGTGATACTGAAATCAGTCCATTGAGATTAGAGCACTATCCAGTAAACAGGTTCAAATAAATAAATGCAAGAGTGTACAGTGGTAAATTGCTTATCACCTGATGCCCTTACCCAATCTGGCACCCCTCAACTGAAAGCTGAGGAGCAAAAACATAAAATATATACAGAACATGCCTTCCTCTATCTATGGCAATTCTACTGAGGAACAAAATCTGTTGCCCTCAAATTGCACTCCTCACCTCTTAAACTGATGAGCTAAAAAAAAAAAAAAAAACAATAAATTAAACCTTTTCTGCTGTAAACTGCAGCAAACTACTTGGTAAAAATACAAATGCACATTGTAGCAAGAAGTTTGCTACAGTTACTATGCCACCCATTAAGTGCTTTAGTGTTTCAGCAGTTCAGTCCTGTAAGAACTACTGCTGCCGATTATGCCCCCTAGCACTGTGCACCCGGTATGGCTGCCCACTTCACACCACCATAACTCTGCTGTTGCGTGAGTGTGAGTTATGTCCTTTTAACTGCACATCAGTATATGTTGCTGAGTAAATTTGGGGCTTACTTGCCATCATTTCATGATGATTTGATTGCACTGTACATGCCCAGTCATGTTTCCTTGAAGTTAACAAAGATTGGTTGTCATCTTATTAGTGCAGTATCATCGGATGTACAAGACTGCTGTGCTCGGTTTTGGGAATTTCTGCAGTGTTGTGCTGCCATGGAATTCTTCACAGTGGGTTTTATGGAGGAGGGGCTTATCCCTCTTTAAAATGTTGTTTTTGACTACTGCTAAGCTCATTTAGGTTAACAATGCTCTCAGTAAGTTATAATCAGGAAGCTGGTTTGCAGTCCCCGTTTCTTGATCTGTCGTATGGGAAGTTTGAAGTATACCTGCATGTCAACTGGAAGTATGTATTCTGAAATTACTCAAAATACAGTTGTTGGTCAGTACCCTATATGCAGTTCCATGTACATGTTAAAGACATGTTTTACAAAACAAAAAGTCTCACAGATATGTATAATGGTACATGTATGCATAAGGGTACAGAATACTGATGATCGTATACTGTCATCTTTAGTGGTGGACACATGGTGTTGCCACTGGTTCATAACTGAAATAGAACATTCTACACAGCATATCAGCACCCATATCAACAGTGGTGAGGAATTGTTAGATTCTTCCAAATGCCAATAACATGCACATATAACTAATTAGAACACAGATGTAAGAAAACATGTACAGTGTAATCTGAGCATTTTCCTTAAGTACTGTAACCATTTACCTTGCTATCATAGAAAAATGTATTCACCCTCTTACAAAAGTATTCAGCAAAATTATCAGCCATGTGACTAAACAGGTTAAGTACAAGTAATAAAGTTTAATGTCTGTTGTGAAGATGTATACATAAACAATTATGAAATCAAGACTAACAATTAATGCATATGCAGTTGCTTTAGACATTGTGATAATTTTTAAACTGCCTCCAACCACATTGCCTATACCACTCTGCAGTAAAATATCTCCACTGTCTAACATAATGTAAATAGTCTATGTAATATATATATAATAAGATGTATGAGCATTGATTCTTAGCATTGCATACTTTTTTCGTTATGTTTATTGATGACATTTCTGTCTTGTTTCATTGGCTTTCTACCCTGACTATAGCTTAATGTTCTCCTGTGTTGTTTACATGTCTGTAAATGTAGTTTTTCTTCAACTGCTCTTTGAGATTGGGTCATGGCTGAAAAGGAGCAATTAGACCAGCCTACCTACCCATCAACAATTAGTAAATATATTATGTTGTACCTGTAATGACTGTAAAGAACATCATTGGCCTATATAAAGTCAGTATTACAATGGCATGTGTTGTTCTACAAATATCATCCATTAATACATATAAAATATAAAATAAATAAATAAAAAGTGCACTCAGTATACATTTATTTGCCCTTGTAAGACACATGAAAAAACATATTATTATGAAAGACTGCTGCAAGCTACAAAACCTATTAGCATCATACATACACCAGCGCCAGTGCTTGGATATAGGACTTTATAGCCTTACAATGCCCCAACACATATTTCCATCTGTAAACCCTATAGTATATAATGCATTTGCTTGCCCTAACAACATACTTCTCAATCAGTGAGCTACCTTTCTACATGAAGTGGGTGAACAATATTACATAATTATAATTATACAGTGACTGGCCATTAATATTCCAAAGCGAGCATGCTGATTGGTCAGCTCAATCAGTGTGCTCACTGTAAATCCGAGCATACACCAATGGAGAAAGGTCAGGTCACCCGGACTTTTTTCCATTGGTGTACACTAACTTTTAACTTTTTAATTACAAAAATTAAATAAAAAACAAAGTCCGGACTCCCAACATAGTAGAGAGACAGGATGGAGAAAATACTACAAAAATCAGGTACGTTACTCAAAACTAAAGATGCATACCTGATTTTCCTTGTATTTCCTGCATTCGGTCTTTCTCCTACCCCTAAACTGTCCGAAACATTTTTTTTTAATTCATTTATAAAAAAAAAAAAACAAGAAAAGAAAAACGGAGCAACAGAGACCTTCTTTTCTCTGTTGGTTCCTTTCCAAAGCACTGATGTACTGGTTATGTGTGGGAATGCAAGTCTCATATGCATAGGCAGTACATCAAAAAAGGCAACAAGATCTATACCAGCCATGGAAGGACAGCATGGCGCCATTATACAAAGATATTATTTAAGAAAAAGTATTTTTTTTCTTAAATAATGTCGTATAATAGCAATAACCAACTCTGTGGTGTGGTATATTAAAATATACCCACGACTGTCTTTATTTAGTCATTCGCGCTTCGCCCTCATGATTAAACCACACAAACCGTGGGTAAATCTTAATATACCACACCAACGTCGTCGGTTATTGCTTAAGTAATAATTCAAGGGATGTATTTGGATAAGCAGCATTTTGGACAGCTCTGAGCAAACTTCTTGCCTAGTGTAAGTCTATCAACCAGTGCTTTTACCATGTAGCATCAACATGCATGCCTGCTAGTACTACATAGTGCATACTGTACATTTATGTTTTTACCCTGCAGCACCAACGTACGTACATGCCTGCTGATAATACATAGTGTATACTGTACATTTATGTTTTTACCCTGCAGCACCAACGTACGTACATGTCTGCTGATAATACATAGTGTATACTGTACATTTATGTTTTTACCCTGCAGCACCAACGTACGTACATGTCTGCTGATAATACATAGTGTATACTGTACATTTATGTGCTTTTACCCTGCAGCACCAACCTGCATGTCTGCTGTTAATGCATACTCGAGTTAGTATTGTTGCCCTGCATGGCTTAATATCCATCTGCATTTTCAGTGCACTCTATTTAGTATGTCTAGAGCCTAATGAATATGTATGTACCCCTGCGTGCAATGCTGT